>NC_089758.1:20186733-20246733 GCF_040412425.1 Macrobrachium rosenbergii
ATATATATATATATATATATATATATATATATATATATATATATATATATATATATATATATATATATATATATATATATATATATATATATATATATATATATACACATATACACACAAGCACACACACACATATATATATATGTATATATATATATATATATATATATATATATATATATATAAATTCACTCGCATTTCCTAACAGCCTCCAGTCGATGGTCATTTGCTAATTGTCAAGAGGACAATAGGAATAAAAAAAAAAAGAGGTATCAGGCAGTAATTACCTCTTTCAGGTTCATTAATTAAGATAAGCACCAGGTCTGACACTTGGAGATTGGTGCGACTAAGAGAACGTCATTAATTACAGGATGATTTAGTTACAGCTACACATCCTGAAATGGTCGGATGCCTCTTGTATTTCTTGCTCTTCTGTAATGCGCATGATTTTGTAAACCTATTTATTTCACCCATATGTAGTGTCTTCTGCTTCATGGTAGTTTCTCTCTCTCTCTCTCTCTCTCTCTCTCTCTCTCTCTCTCTCTCTCTCTCTCTCCTTATATATATATGTATATATATATATATATATATATATATATATATAGAGAGAGAGAGAGAGAGAGAGAGAGAGAGAGAGAGAGAGAGAGAGAGAGAGAGAGAGAGAAATAAACAGCACACAATCACGTGTGGAAAAGAAATAAATTTCTGACTCACACCAGACTTGGGTTCGATCCTGACGTGAGTCAGAAATATATATACATATACATACAGTTATATATATATATATATGTATATATATATCTATATATATATATATATATATATATATAAACACACACACATGAATATATATATATATATATATATATATATATATATATATATATATATATATATATATATATATATATATAAAATATATAATATATGTGCGTGCACACTGATATACAACAACAAACACTGTCTGATACAAAGTAAGTGCATTGTAATTGTTATATTATACTTATTTCAAATTAATATATTGCGAGGACTTTCCGAGAATGTTGGGGACTGTTGCAAAAGTATGTATTAGGTGGCATATGATGAACAAACGTTATTTGTTTAATAAATAAGTGTATAGATTGAAATAAACAATACACTAAAGTGTTTTATGTTTTTTTCCAAAGAAGACTAATTTACCAACAAAATATACACTTTTTAGTTAAAAACTACTGAGGCTAGAAGACTGCAAATTGGTATGCTGATCATCCACCCTCCTGTCATCAAACATACCAAATTGCAGCCCTCTAGCCTGAGTAGTTTTTATTTTATTTCAGGGTAAAGTTAGCCATAATCGTGCACCTGGCAATGGCACCATCAGAAGCGAACAAGGTAATTAGCGTGATGAAGCCCAGGGCAGGGAGGTCTGCCCAATATATTGGTATTTCGGATCAAAGGAGTCGAGGCCGACTGAGAGAGAGTATACTCGTATACCTAATTTATGAAGTTGCGTTACGTGGGACGGCGTTATGTCTCGTGAAAGTGAGGGTTTTCGCTCTCAATCTGCATATTGGATGTATCCACTATGTTTTTGCTCTGTGGATGCGAATTATTATTAATGTATATTATTGGCATTTCGTCAAGTTTAATGACTGTATTTAATCAAGAGAGCTGAATTTTGCGTATGAAACCTCACAAAGCAAAATTGCTCTCTAGATATGCACATCACACTGAAGTTTCGAAACGAAACATGGATTTTTAAAAATAGTGAGAACATTTTATTTTAAGAATTTTGCCTTCGGCAGGCTTTTTTATTTACTCTTTCCAATATTCACAACTGATAAGAAACTGTTTCAATATGGGTTTAACAATATACTCTGAATTTTCAACTAATCTTGGTGTTAAAGCTTTTCAACGTCATAAGTGTACTTACTCGCCTTTAGTAACATATTTGCGCAACAAACAAACACTTGTACGCACAATCACAAACACACACGTACACGCACACACATATATATATATATATATATATATATATATATATATATATATATATATATATATATATATATATATATATATATATATATATATTTAAGTATATACATATATATATGTATGTATGTATTCAAGTGTATATATAAATGTGTGTCTATCTGTGTAAAAATATTTCAGTAACGATTTAAACATTTATAATTTTCTGTCATAACCGAATACAAACTGATTTTATGATTTTATAAAACGAGGTTATACAGTCAGCCAGGTTATTGAAAAAGTGCCGTGCGAATGATTTCGTTCTGCTGCTCATTTGGGTAAGTCGAAACTTTTTCCAAAATTACGAATGGCACCTTGTTGATCTTTTGTTCTCTAACATTAATTCCCTCGCCCCTCAATTCAGTGTTATTATCTACGGACTTAGCCCAAACACCAATAAATTTAACTGTTTGGGTGATAATTCAATATCATCTACGAACTTAGGAACAACAGCAATAAAATTAACTGACTGGGTGATACATTACCGTGATCAGAGGCAGCAACTATTTTTATTCAATCTAAAACCACTAAAGGCTTGGTGACAATAAGGAAAATCCCTTAATGCATAATAAATGCTCAGTCCTATTGAATTTGCTCAGGTTTATCCTAACCACAAAAGTTAGTCATGGTGTCATTCATACAAGCGTTACTTTTACTCAAGTCATGCATAAATGGAAATGTTAAATCACATACGGCCACTCAGTAGCAGAGAACATCCATTGACAAAGGAAATAAATTAAATTGAACCCACAACCTTCATAATGGCCAACATGAAAATCAAGCAAGTGCTTCTACTGATGCAGTGTAAATTTGTACGTTTCAAAATGAATAAATATTTATATGAAACTATTTTATATGTTTATTACCACCATAAGAAAAAATCAAATCCAGATAACGTCGCAATGGGAAAGTTGTTGCATATTTTCTCTTCACAAGCTTTGCATATTGGCAAGATTATCATCTAATATGGCGAAAGAATATAACAAAATTTAAAAATGGATTCACGACGCAGGGCGCAGATATTCCAGTCAGTGACAATGTCCTAACAAATGAGCAATTTCATCATCTAATATGGCGAAAGAATATAACAAAATTTAAAAATGGATTCACGACGCAGGGCGCAGATATTCCAGTCAGTGACGCTGTCCTAACAAATGAGCAATTTCATCAGATCCTTTCAGGATATTTGGAAGGACTCGTCCATTATCGGGTAACCAGACCGAGGAAGAATGAATGAATCAGTCGTCGGCGAAATTAATGCATTTCTAATACCATAAAATTATCCTGATATTGATTTAAACATCGTGTTTCTGCACAGAAGCGTCAGTAAGAGGTTTCACGATATTTACTGTTGCTGAAATTCTTTAAAATTAACTTGATATAACTTGATAGAAAAAAGTTATCTTGATTAAGTCCTCACTTTGTTAACAAAACTTGAGCTACTACGATGTGAAGAAAGGATATTATGATTCCTTTTTATTACCTGCCTGTTACATAGGGTTAAAGGAAAAAAAAAAAGCTTCCATTTAGTGAATACAAAGATTAAAAAGACTAAAAATGACGACCGTCATCTGTAAAAGGCCAAAACTGAATCACTGTTTGTAAGATCAAACGAAACACATTTGAAAGATATACAGCCGCTATTGCAGATTAAAATATTTTCACGGCTTTTAAAATTCTCTATTTTTAAATGATGGCTGAATGCGGTATATATGAGCAACACCTTGTTTAAACATATTTCACATATCTGTTAATTCTTGAGACTAATAACGTAAACGAGAAAACAACTTAGAAAACAGAAATGACCTCCAGCCCAACACTTATCGAGATGAGGTTGCAGCACCGATGATGAAAAGTGCTCATTGCTGTGAAAGCAATTGCAGCCAGTCAGACAGACAGACAGAGAGAAAGCCTGGTAGAGTCATCATTGTAATATGGTCGCTGATCCTCCAATAGACCCCAGGCCATTAGCTCGAAGGCTAAATGAGAGTCTGGTTCCGCTAATGCCGGAGAGTTGCTGTGGAGATAATGGCGCTGCAGACGCGGCTCTTCAGCTTTGCATTTGCATTCTCTGGTTGATCTAAGCGTCGATCAGTTGTTCTTTGGATAAGCAGACAATGGTGCTTATAACCAGGAGTTTGCTTCGTGTAGAACGGCGTTCTGAAGGTTTTGTTGATTTTGTTTTTAGATCGTTATTTTCATATATTTGTTCTTGTTTCTACTCGTATGTAATGTTCGTGAGAAAGGTTTATCATAGCTTATGAAGACATTGTTACAAACTTAAATTTTTTGCGTTTTGAATGTGAATTCTCTATTTCAGTAAAATTAAAACTAGTAATATCTTCACATACGCACACAAACAGGCACACGCACTCACACCCCATATATATATATATATATATATATATATATATATATATATATATATATATATATATATATATATATATATATACATATGTGTATATATATATATATATATATATATATATATATATATATATTTATATATATATATATATATATATATATATATATATATATATATATATATATATATATATATACATATATGTATATATATATATATACATATATGTATATATATATATATATATATATATATATATATATATATATATATATATATATATATCTGTGTGTATATATATATATATATATATATATATATATATTTATATATATATGTCTGTATATATATATTACATACATATATTATATGTATATAATATATACATATAGAGACGTATGTGTACATATGCAAATAAATTGATTCAAACTCGAATTCTCAATCAACTTCGTTTTGCATCGACTTGTAAAATGTTATCTAACTGAAAAAATCCTTTCTGGATTTCAAATACCGTTTCCCTTTTGACGAAGAAACGAACAAACTCCCTCTTCCTTCTACGGGAAGTCTCAGGTGGCGGCGTGAAACAGACGAAGCTGACAGAGCCACGAAGTAAGCTAAGAGAGTGCCATCCCCTTCAGGCGCGCAATGGCACCATCAGGAGCGAGCAAGGTAATCAGCGTGATGAAGCCCGGGGCAGGGAGGTCTGCCCAACTTATTGGTATTCCGAATCAAAGGAGTCGAGGACGAATGAGAGAAAATTTATAACTAATGTATGAAGTTACGTTACGCGTTACAGCGTTATGCCTCCTGAAAGTGATGGTTTTCGCTCCTAATCTGCATATTGGATGTATCCATTACGATTTTGCTCTGTGCATATGAATTACTATTAATAGTATTGGCATTGAGAAGAGTTTAATTGCTGTATTTAATCAAGAGAGTTGAATTTTACGTATGAAACCTCACAAAGCAAAATTGCTCTCTAAATATGCACATCACATTTTGAAGTTTCGAAATGAAACATAAATTCTTTAAAAATAGCTAGAACATTTTATTACTTTAAGAATTTTGCCTTCGGCAGGCTTTTTTCATTTACTTTTTCCAATATTCACAACTGATACGAAACTGTTTCAATATCGGTTTACCAATATACTCTAAATTTGCAACTAATCTTTCTGTTAAAGCTTTGCAACGTCATAAGTGTACTTACTCGCTTTTAGTAACATATTTCCGCCACAAACAACTACGCACAAACACAAACACACACACAGACACACACACACACACATATATATATATATATATATATATATATATATATATATATATATATATATATATATATATATGTATGTATATATACATACATTTAAGTATATATATGTATATATGTTTATATTCAAGTATATATATTTATGTATATATACATACATATATATACTTGAATATAAACATACATGTATATATATATATATATATATATATATATATATATATATATATATGTTTGTGTGTGTGTGTGTTTGTGCGTGCTTGTTTGTTGAAATATGTTACTAAAAGCGAGTAAGTACACTTATGACGTTGCAAAGCTTTAACAGAAAGATTAGTTGAAAATTTAGAAAATATATGTACAGTATATACATCTATATACAATATATACATACACACATACACACACACATATATATATATATATATATATATATATATATATATATATATATATATATATTCATATATATATTCGCAAATGGAAATATTTCGCTAGTGATTTGAACAACTAATAGTTTTAAATTAATTGACCCACTGGCCACAGTAATTTGATTTCAAAGCCTAGAGTGATGAATTAAAAATTTTATACTTTGAGATAATTATATATGTTCTGAATAATTTTCTGTCATAACAGAATACAAATTAATTTTATAAAACGAGTTTATACAGTCAGCCAGGTTATTGAAAAAGTGCCATACAAATGATTTCGTTCTGCTGCTCATTTGGGTAAGTGGAACCTTTTTCCACAATTACGAATGGCACCTTGTTGGTCTTTTGGTCTCTAACATTAATTCCCTCGCCCCTCAGTTCAGTGTTATTATCTACGGACCCAACCAAAACACCAAAGAATTTAAATGTTTGGGTGATAATTCAGTGATATCATCTACGAACTCAGGAACAACAGCAATAAAATTAATTGACCGGGTGATGCATTACCGTGATCAGAGGCAGAAAATTTTTATTAAGTCTAAAACCTCTAAAGGCTTTTTGACAACCAGGAAAATCCCCTAATACACAATAAATGCTCATTCCTATTGAATTTGCTCAGGTTTATCGTAACCACAAAAGTTCGTTAAGTTGTCATTCATACAAGCGTTACTTTAACTCAATTCTTGAATAAATGGAAATGTGAATTCATACATGGCCACTCAGTGGCAGAGAACATCCATTGACAAAGGAAATCCATTAAATTGAACCCACACACTTCATCGGGGGCAACATGTAAATCAAACAAGTGCTCCTATTGATGTAGTGTAAATTTGTACCATTCAAAATAAGTAAATATTTAAATGAAACAATTTTATATATGGTTATTACTACCATAAAAAATATCAAATCCAGATAACGTCGCAAAGGGAAAGTTATTGCATCTTTTCCCATCATAAGTTTTGCATAATGGCAAGGTTATCATATGTTATGGCGAAAGAATATAATAAAATTTAAAAATGGATTCACGACGCCGGGCGCAGATATTCCAGTCAGTGTCGTTGTCCTAACAATGAGTAATTTAACAAGATCCTTTCGGGATATTTGGAAGAACTCGTCCATCATCGGGTAACCAGACCGAGGAAGAATGAATGAATCTGTCGTCGGCGAAATTAATGTATTTCTAATACCATAAAATTATCCTGATATTGATTTAAACATCGTGTTTCTGCACACAAGCGTCAGTAAGAGGTTTCACGATATTTACTGTTGCCGAAACTCTGTAAAATTAACGTGATATCATCAGAAGAAAAAAGTTATCTTTTTTAAGTCTTAACTTTTGTTAACGAAACTTGAGTTCCTGCGATGTGAAGAAAGGGAAATTATGATTTCCTAATTTTTATTACCTGCCTGTTACATGAGGTTAAAGGAAAAACAAAAAACGGTTCCATTTAGTGAATACAAAGATTAAAAAGAGTAAAAATAGTTACCGTCTTCTGTAAAAGGCCAAAAATGATTCACTATTTGTAAGATCAAAGCGGAACACCAATGAACGATTTAAAGCCTCTGTAGCAGGTTAGAATATTATCATGGCTTTCAAAATTTTCCATTTTTAAATGACGGCTGATTGAACGCAGCATAACTCTAGCCTGAGTGCGGCATATATAAGCAACACCTTGTTTAAACATATTTTAGATATCTGTTAATTCCTGAGACTAAAAACATAAAAAAGAAAACGATTTAGAAAACAGAAATGACCTCCAACCCAACACTTATCGAGATGAGGCTGTTGCAGCGATGATGAAAAATGTTCATTGCTGTAAAAGCAATTGCAGCTTGACAGACAAACAGACAGAAAGCCTGGTAGAGTCATCATTGTAATAAGGCCGCTGATCCTCCAATAGACCCCAGGCCATTAGCTCGAAGGCTAAATGAGAGTCTGGTTCTGCTAATGCCGGAGAGTTGCTGTGGAGATAATGGCGCTGCAGACGCGGCTCTTCAGCTTTGCATTTGCATGCTCTGGTTGATCTACGCGTCGATCAGTTGTTCTTTGGATAAGCAGACAATGGTGTTCATTGCCAGGGCTTTGCTTCGTGTAGAACGGCGCTCTGAAGTTTTTGCTAATTTTGTTTTTAGATCGTCGTTATGTTTAGATATTTGTTCTTGTTTCTGTTCGTATGTAAGGTTCGTGGGAAAGGATATCTTAGTTTATGGAGACTGTTGCAAACTTACATTTTTTTGTGTGTGTTTTGAATGTGAATTCTTTATTGAAGTAAAATTAAAAGTACCAATACCTTCACATACACATACAAGCATGCGCACGTACACACACCCCATATATATATATATATATATATATATATATATATATATATATATATATATATATATATATATATATATATATATATATATATATATATATATATATATATATAATATACAATATATATATATATATATGTGTGTGTGTGTGTGTGTGTCCCGTGTTTGTGTATATATATATATATATATATACTGTATATATACACGTCTGTGTATATATGTTCGTCTATTGGAATAGAATTATCAGTCAACTTCGTATTGCATTCACTTATTAAAATCTTATCTTAATGAAAATTCTTCTCTGTCATTTCGAATATCGTTTCCCTGTAATGAAGAAACGAAGAAACTCCTTGGGCATACACGACGCGCTTAAAATATACTAAGACGTGAATCGTCAAACTCCTTGTGCCTTCTAAAGGAAGTCTCAAGAGGAGGGGTGTAATACACGAAGTCAACAGTGCCACGGACGAAGCTAAGAGAGGGCCATCCTCTTCAGCCGTGCAATGGCACCATCAGGAACGAAAAACGTAATCAGTGTGATGAAGCGCTGGGAGGTCTGCCCAACCTATTGTATTCCGGATCAAAGGAGTCGAGGCCGAACGAGAGAAAGTATATTGCCGATTTATGAAGTTACATTACGTGTTACGGCGTTATGCCTCCTGAAAGTGAGGGTTTTCGCTCCTAATCTGCATATTCGATGTATCCAGTATGATTTTGCTATGTTGATATGAATTATTATTAATAGTATTTGTACTGCTAATAGTTTAACTGCTGTATTTTATCAAGGGAATTGAAATTTACGTATGGAACCTCGCAGAGAAAAATTGTTCTTAGGAGGTTTTCGTCATACCTTAATGTTTCAAATGGAACTTTGTGAATTCTTTAAAAACAGTGAGAACATTTTATTATTTCAAAAGTTTTGCCTTCAGTAGGTTTTTTTCTTTCAATATCGACAATTAATACGAAACTGCTTCAGTATCGGTTCACCAATATCCTAGAAAATTACAACTAATCTTGCTATTGAAACATTGTATTTTAATAAGAGTACTTACAAGTATTAGCTAACATATTTGCACAATAAACAAACACACACACACACACACACACACACACACACACATATATATATATATATATATATATATATATATATATATATATATATATATATATTTCCTATATAAAAATATTTCAGCAACGATTTAAACAATTATCAGTTTAAAATTAATTGATCCACTTGCCACAGTAATTAGATTTCAAAGCCTAGAGTAATGAATTAAAAATTTTATACTTTTAGGTAATTGTATATTCTCTGGATAATTTTCCGTCATAACCGAATACAAATTGATTTTATAAAACGAATTCATACCGTCAGCCAGGTTATTGAAAAAAGTGCCATGGGTATGATTTCGTTCTACTGCTCATTTGGATAAGTGCAACCTTTTTCCACAATTACGAACGGCACCTTGTTGATCTTTTGTTCTCTAACATTAATTCCCTCGCACCTCGGTTCAGTGTTATTATCTACGGACTCAACCAAAACACCAATAAATTTAATTGTTTGGGTGATAATTCAGTGCTATCATCTGTGAACTCCCGAACAACGGCAATAAACTTAATTGACCGGGTGATATATTCCCGTGATCAGAGGCGGAAAGTATTTTTATTCAATCTAAAACCACTAAAGGCTTATCGACAATCAGGAAAATCTCTAATGCACAATGAATGGTTAATCGTATTGAATTTGCTCAGGCTTATCGTAACCAGAAAGGTTAGTCAGTGCATCAGACATACAGTCGTTACATTGACTTAAGTCATGAATAAATAGAAATGCCAGATCACATACCAACTCACTAATAGACAAAATCCAGTGAGAAATTAAAGAAACCATAGTCAAATCATACCACTCATGACGGTCAAATTAAAAATCAAAGGAGTGTTCTTTTTGATGTGGTGTAAATTTGTACATTTCGAAAGTAGGAAAAACCTAAATAAAAAAAATATATTATACATGGTTGTTACAACTATAAGGAAAAACATTGATACTGTATCTTCCCCCCTTCATAAGTTTTACATATTGGCAAGCTTATTACCTAAAATATTAAAGCAACTTTAAATTAAAAAAGGATTTATGACACCTTGCGTAGATATTCTAATCAGTCCCGCTATTCTAACATACCAGTAATTTCACGAGATCTGTACAGGATATTTGGAAGGATTCGTCCAATATCGGGGAAACCAGACCGAGGAAGGGTAAATGAATTCATCTCCAGAGAAATTAATATATTTCTAATGCCATAAAATTTTCCCACTATTAATTTAAATGCCGTAGGTCTGCGGAGAAGCATCAGTAGGAGGCTGCATGATATTTACTGTTGCTGAAACCCTTTCATTTAGATCATAACCTTACAAATAAAAATTGCCTTTTGTTAAGTGTTGACATTTGATGAAGAAGGCTTAAGTTCTTAGGAGGTGAAGAACGGAAATTATTATTCCTTTACTTCAGTCAGCTATCTGTTACACAAGGTTAAAAGGAAAAAAAAAAGTGACTATCTGGTAAATGACAGATGAAAGAACAAAAATAACGACACTTCTCTCTAGCAGGCCAAAAATGATTCAGGTTTTGAAAGATCAAAGCGAACACAAGTGAAAGATATAAAGCCGCTGTGGCGGTTTAAATAGTTCCGTTTGTTTCAGTATTTCCCGTTTTAAATTGTGGCTAACTGAATGTGGCTGATAGATCAGGGAATAAACACACACATACACACACACATATATATATATATATATATGTGTGTGTGTGTATAGATATATACATACATACATATATATACATACATACATACATACATACATATATATATATATATATATATATATATATATATATATATATATATATATATATATATATATATATATATATATATATATATATATATATAATCTCTAACACTGAAGGTAAAATATGACTACATAATCCATATTCTGGCTTACATCTAAGAGTGTCTTTTCATTTAAAACTGTGTAGACTACGATGGCCATCAATTATTCCTGAATTACCATGCCATACCTTTCACTGAAAATGAATGAAAATCATTTACAACACATGAACTTCTTCAAGATACCACATAATTGTACGTGTGATATTCATGAGAAATAAATCTGTTTTGCTCAGAGCATCAGTTTGCTACACACACACACACACACACACACACACACACACACACACACACACACACACACACATATATATATATATATATATATATATATATATATATATATATTATATATATATATATTTATATATATATATATATATATATATATATATATATATATATGTGTGTGTGTGTGTGTGTGTGTGTACACACTACACCACACACACACACACCATATATATATATATATATATATATATATATATATATATATATATATATATATATATATATATATATATATATATAGAGCATTTCAGCTGTGTACAGAGGTCAGAGATTATCAATGTAAATATGTATAGGTATTATAACTTGCCATTTTTTAAATTATGTAATTCTTCACTTCGACGAATACTGAACAAAAATTGAAAAGATAGAGCTACACCTATTCCCTGAAATGTAGTTGTCTCCTAGATATAGGGTATTTCACTATAGAATTTAAAACAGGAAATCTACTCGATAATCTGTCATTGAAAATACTGAACGCTTATTAGTCAAACAGAACACCAAATCTCTGAGCAGACTTTAAATGCCAGGAGTGCAAATTAAAACAGAACACCAAATCTCTGAGCAGACTTTAAATGTCAGGAGTGTGAATTAAAACAGAACATCAAATCTCTGAGCAGACTTTAAATGTCAGATGTGCGAATTAAAACAGAACATCAAATCTCTGAGCAGACTTTAAATGTCAGGAGTGTGAATTAAAACAGAACATCAAATCTCTGAGCAGACTTTCAATGTCAGGAGTGCGAATTAAAACAGAACACCAAATCTCTGAGCAGACTTTAAATGTCAGGAGTGCAGAACACCAATTAAAACAGAACACCAAATCTCTGAGCAGACTTTAAATGTCAGGAGTGTGAATTAAAACAGAACATCAAATCTCTGAGCAGACTTTAAATGTCAGGAGTGTGAATTAAAACAGAACATCAAATCTCTGAGCAGACTTTCAATGTCAGGAGTGCGAATTAAAACAGAACACCAAATCTCTGAGCAGACTTTAAATGTCAGGAGTGCGAATTAAAAAATGTCAGAACACCAAATCTCTGAGCAGACTTTAAATGTCAGGAGTGCGAATTAAAACAGAACATCAAATCTCTGAGCAGACTTTAAATGTCAGGAGTGCAATTAAAACAGAACACCAAATCTCTGAGCAGACTTTAAATGTCAGGAGTGTAAATTAAAACAGAACACCAAATCTCTGAGCAGACTTTAAATGTCAGGAGTGTAAATTAAAACAGAACACCAAATCTCTGAGCAGACTTTAAATGTCAGGAGTGCGAATTAAAACAGAACACCAAATCTCTGAGCAGACTTTAAATGTCAGGGGTGTGAATTAAAACAGAACACCAAATCTCTGAGCAGACTTTAAATGTCAGGAGTGCGAATTAAAACAGAACACCAAATCTCTGAGCAGACTTTAAATGTCAGGAGTGCGAATTAAAACAGAACATCAAATCTCTGAGCAGACTTTAAATGTCAGGAGTGCGAATTAAAACAGAACATCAAATCTCTGAGCAGACTTGAAATGTCAGGAGTGCGAATTAAAACAGAACACCAAATCTCTGAGCAGACTTTAAATGTCAGGAGTGCAATTAAAACAGAACATCAAATCTCTGAGCAGACTTTAAAATGTCAGGAGTGTGAATTAAAACAGAACATCAAATCTCTGAGCAGACTTTAAATGTCAGGAGTGTGTGTGATTAAAACAGAACACCAAATCTCTGAGCAGACTTGAAATGTCAGGAGTGCAATTAAAACAGAACACCAAATCTCTGAGCAGACTTTAAATGTCAGGAGTGCAATTAAAACAGAACATCAAATCTCTGAGCAGACTTTAAATGTCAGGAGTGTGAATTAAAACAGAACACCAAATCTCTGAGCAGACTTGAAATGTCAGGAGTGCAATTAAAACAGAACATCAAATCTCTGAGCAGACTTTAAATGTCAGGAGTGCAGGAATTAAAACAGAACACCAAATCTCTGAGCAGACTTTAAATGTCAGGAGTGCAATTAAAACAGAACATCAAATCTCTGAGCAGACTTGAAATGTCAGGAGTGCAATTAAAACAGAACACCAAATCTCTGAGCAGACTTTAAATGTCAGGAGTGCGAATTAAAACAGAACATCAAATCTCTGAGCAGACTTGAAATGTCAGGAGTGCAATTAAAACAGATTAAAACAGAACATCAAATCTCTGAGCAGACTTTCAATGTCAGGAGTGCGAATTAAAACAGAACATCAAATCTCTGAGCAGACTTTCAATGTCAGGAGTGCGAATTAAAACAGAACATCAAATCTCTGAGCAGACTTGAAATGTCAGGAGTGCGAATTAAAACAGAACATCAAATCTCTGAGCAGACTTTAAATGTCAGGAGTGTGAATTAAAACAGAACATCAAATCTCTGAGCAGACTTTAAATGTCAGGAGTGCGAATTAAAACAGAACATCAAATCTCTGAGCAGACTTTAAATGTCAGGAGTGTGAATTAAAACAGAACACCAAATCTCTGAGCAGACTTTAAATGTCCGGAGTGTGAATTAAAACAGAACACCAAATCTCTGAGCAGACTTTAAATGTCAGGAGCGCAAATTAAAGCAAGCACCAAATCTCTGAGCGGACTTTAAATGTCAGGAGTGCAAATTAAAACAGAACACCAAATCTCTGAACAGACTTTAAATGTCAGGAATGTAAATTAAAGCAGAACACCAAATCTCTGAGCAGACTTTAAATGTCAGGAGTATAAAATAAAACTGAACACCAAATCTCTGAGCAGACTTTAAATGTGCGGAGTGTGAATTAAAACAGAACACCAAATCTCTGAGCAGACTTTAAATGTCAGGAGCGCAAATTAAAGCAAGCACCAAATCTCTGAGCGGACTTTAAATGTCAGGAGTGCAAATTAAAACAGAACACCAAATCTCTGAGCAGACTTTAAATGTCAGGAATGTAAATTAAAGCAGAACACCAAATCTCTGAGCAGACTTTAAATGTCAGGAGTGTGAATTAAAACAGAACACCAAATCTCTGAGCAGACTTTAAATGTCCGGAGTGTGAATTAAAACAGAACACCAAATCTCTGAGCAGACTTTAAATGTCAGGAGCGCAAATTAAAGCAAGCACCAAATCTCTGAGCGGACTTTAAATGTCAGGAGTGCAAATTAAAACAGAACACCAAATCTCTGAGCAGACTTTAAATGTCAGGAATGTAAATTAAAGCAGAACACCAAATCTCTGAGCAGACTTTAAATGTCAGGAGTATAAAATAAAACTGAACACCAAATCTCTGAGCAGACTTTAAATGTCAGGAGTGTAAATTAAAACAGAACACCAAATGTCTGAGCAGACTTTAAATGTCAGGAGTGTAAATTAAAAGAGAACGCCAAATCTCCGAGCAGACTTTAAATGTCAGGAGTGCAAATTAAAACAGAACACCAAACGTGACATGACAATTTGAAAGTAGCCTTTGTTTTTTTTTATTGTGAAACAAACAATAAGGAATTTTATTTTATTTTTAAACATCATATACTTCATTTCATCGTCCATGAAATGGTAATATTGCCTTAGGATTTTATTATGCCAATGGCACCTCTCTCAAAAAGGTTAGCCTCAAATCAGAGTTTAATACTTTTCACAATTAGATCTCCAGAATATTTAGTTAACTTTCAATTTCGCTCGTGAACAGTTGCTAATGAAAACGAGAAGGCAATCCCACTATTGCATTATCAATACATTGCAGCGCACTCCGTGCATTGTAGGCATTACTTAAGGTTCTCTGACACGCCCTTTCGGTCCCTAGCTGCAATACCTCTCATTCCTTTTACTGTACCTCCATTCATATTCTCTTTCTTACATCATACTTTCCACCCTCTCCGAACAATCGCGTCATAGTGAAACTGCGACCTTTTAGTTTTCTCTAAAAGGAAACTATTGTGCTGGCTTTGTCTGGCCGTCCGCCCTAAGATCTTAAAACTACTGAGGCTAGAGGGCTGCAAAATGATATGTTGATCATCCACCCTCCAATCATCAAACATATCAAACTGCAGCCCTCTAGCCTCATTAGTTTTTATTTTATTTAAAGTTGAAGTCAGCCATAACCGTACTTCTTGAAGCGCTATAGGTACCAACAACATAGGCCACCGTGGCTTAGTGTCAAAGGCCGCGGCTAATAGTTTTATGGGCAGTGGCTGAGGCCACCACCGGGCAGAAAACTCGATTGCGCTGAAGAAACTTCGGCGCATTTTTTACCTGTCTACTCTCAGTTTCCCTTTCGCCGCTGAATGATCTCATACGTCCCAGTGCTTGGCCTTTAGCCGAAGTTTGATATTCTTATTCCCAATACTGCAGCCGTGGATTCCATAGAAAACTCATTTGTCTTCCGAACTTTTTGCACACGCACCGCTACCTCTCTCGCTTCACGAGTTATGTGACTCATTTCATCTGTCAACTTAATCATATTTATGTGCCTCATGTCTTTTGTCACCTTAATCACATATTATGTGACTCATGTCTTTCGTCATCTTAATCACTTATTATGTGACTCATTTCTTGTGCCATCTTAATCATATTATTTTACTCATGTCTTCAGTCATCTTAATCACAAACTATGTGCCTCATGTCTTGTGCCATCTTAATCACGTTATTTTACTCATGTCTTCAGTCATCTTAATCACAAACTATGTGCCTCATGTCTTGTGCCATCTTAATCACGTTATTTTACTCATGTCTTCAGTCATCTTAATCACATATTACTCATGTCTTGTGCCATCTTAATCACGTTATTTTACTCATGTCTTCAGTCATTTTAATCACATATTATGTAACTCATGTCTTGTGCCATCTTAATCACGTTATTTTACTCATGTCTTCAGTCATCTTAACACCATCCTTTATATTTACTCGCAAAAACTTATATAAATCATCGTCATATTTTTTTCCCAAATAATTATAAGAACCAATTGCTCCCATTCAGTTTATGCAGAATATACAGTATATGTGTGTGTGTGTGTACTATCTATTATCTCATACCGTTAAGTCTGTGTGCAATGAATGCTTATTGTTTTAAACATTTTATGATATCGGAAACAAATATGCAATGCAATTTCTCAAACGTCGTCTGTCCGGATTATCTATATCGGCAGAAACCATCGATCTGTTACCTGGAATTTTAAAATGAAGTTTCAACTCTACAGAGAAGTTAAAATGTACTCAATCTTTTCATAACACTGGAGGTGGCTATTAAAGAAATTTACTTTACTTATTCAATATATATATATATATATATATATATATATATATATATATATATATATATATATATATATATATATATATATATATATATAAGCAAATGTCTTTAGTAGCCAATTTCAGTTTTATGAAAAAATTGCGTATATTTAACTTCCCTGTAGAAATGGAACTTCATTTTATAATTCCAACTATCAGATCGACGGCTATTCTGCTGACATAGATAATTCAGACAGACGACATATATATATATATATATATATATATATATATATATATATATATATATATATATATATATATATATATATATATATATATATATATATATTGTGTGTGTGTGTGTGCGCCGTTGGATTTTTACCAAAACCCTATCGCATCCGTCATCTCCAATCATTCACGACTTCCCTTTGCAGTGATTAATTATTTAAACGAGAATTACGAAATCGGCAACTCAACGCAGAAAACGCCCAGAGACCTGCAATAAAAGTTACCAAGTTGTTTATTTCCGCTCGACACCCCTGACAGCGTTTGGCGCCGCTTTGGCTCTATGGAGGTATTTTAGAGTATGTACAGAATATGGCTACAAAAAAATACAACAAGAAATCTGCAGAATGGAAAATGTATATGGAAATGGAAATGCAGGAGAGAGAGAGAGAGAGAGAGAGAGAGAGAGAGAGAGAGAGAGAGAGAGAGAGAGAGAGAGAGAGAGAGAGAGAGAGACTCTGGAAAGGAATACATGAAAAATTGGAGTACCGTTGGCTTATAAAGTTTTCATAGATTCTCTCTCTCTCTCTCTCTCTCTCTCTCTCTTCTATGGCGTTGGCTTAATATTTTGAAATTAAATAATACATATACTTGTTTTCTAAATGGTTTATGCTTATAAGATAGTATCTTAAATCGGTAGATACATTTATTGTAATTTAGGTACATTTGCATAAGAAAGTATTCACTAGCAAAAGTCAAACTCACATAGATAATATACTTATTTTGTCTCATTGCAGATAATCATATATTCTTTTCTGAATCCCTTGAAATGTTCAAATGAAATACGATATTTCCAGAATGTGGGGATGAGATTAATATAAGAAGGAAAGATAAGGTGCCACTGAAATGCTGAAAAAAAATTGTTGAAATAAATGATTTAAGGTAACGTTTTAATGAGGAATTATAGATATTGTCATTCAACTCAGCAACTCTTTCTTATGTTGTAGTCCTGTAGAAATTGTGCAAAAGTTGATTAGCAAATGGAGCAGGAGTTGGAGCCAATAACTGGTGTAGAGATTGAAAGATTATCGATTCAACAGCAACAAAAAAATTAGATAACAACCTTCCCCACATAAAAATTAGGTTTTTTCCCTTTTATTGCCATGCTTTCATCCAGTGAGAACGAGTTAAACGATTAACTCTCAAGATGACATATGAGAGCACCTTCATCCTTCTTATTAACTAGGGTTCATAATACTTCTAAGAGATATTACTCTCAGGAATCCTGGAGTTTTGTCTCACGTTGTTGAGAGAGAGAGAGAGAGAGAGAGAGAGAGAGAGAGAGAGAGAGAGAGAGAGAGAGAGAAGAGTACCTTCATCCTTTCTACTGACTAGAGTACATATTAATTCTAAGAGATATTACTGTTAGGAATCTTGGAGTTTTGTTACACGTTGTTGAGAGAGAGAGAGAGAGAGAGAGAGAGAGAGAGAGAGAGAGAGAGAGAGAGAGTACCTTCATCTTTTCTACTGAAGAGAGTACATAACAATTCTAAGAGATATTACTGTTAGGAATCTTGGAGTTTTGTTTCACCTCGTTGAGAGAGAGAGAGAGAGAGAGAGAGAGAGAGAGAGAGAGAGAGAGAGAGAGATCCCTAGGCTCACCATCGGTAAAATTTTTGAAAAAAAAAAATATAAATAACTTTTTGAACAACAATGCCAACAATTACATAACGAAAAAAAAAACACCATACCGAACCAGGAGAGTCTCGTGTCCAGCTTACAGTGATCACGTTTCATATTCCAATTTGCATGAGAGAGAGAGAGAGAGAGAGAGAGAGAGAGAGAGAGAGAGAGAGAGAGAGAGAGAGAGAGAGAGAGAGAGAGAGAGAGAGAGAGAGAGAGAGAGAGAGGATTTTTGAGCTAAAGCTTTTAGCTTAACAAAGTCAATCTGCGTATGGAAACGCAGCTTGAAGGGGAGGAAGCAATATCCAATAAAGGAGCAAAAATGTAAATGAAAATGAACAGACGTGGTATTTATTGATTAAAAGAAAACACCGTTGTAATGAAATTAAATAAGGGTTGCCGCTGCCACAGATTACGTTAAAAAACCCAAATTACATTCTTGATGAAAATGGAAAATTTTACTTATGACGTTCATAGTGTGATTAATGCTCAGAAGTTATTGAGAAACGAAGTAAGATCACTGGAGAGAATAACTATAATAGTAGCAATACATTTTATAAACAAGGAAGTATAACATTATCTGTTAACTTCGCTATGGCATTCTTATCACCTGAGTTCCTGAATTATTACTGGATTTTGTACCTGTAATACAAGCTGCTAACAAATAGATTATATCTTAAATTATTACTGGATTTTGTACTAGTAATGCAAGCTACTAACAAATATACTACATCCTGAATTATTACTGGATTTTGTACCTGTAATACAAGCTACTAACAAACAGATTACATCCTAGAATATTACTGGATTTTGTACCTGTATTACAAGCTACTAACAAATAGACTACATCCTGAATTATTACTGGATTTTGTATTTTGTACCTGTAATACAAGCTACTAAAAAATAGACTACATCCTAAAATATTACTGGATTTTGTACCTGTATTACAAGCTACTAACAAATAGACTACATCCTGAATTATTACTGGATTTTGTACCTGTAATACAAGCTACTAACAAACAGACTACATCCTAAAATATTACTGGATTTTGTACCTGTATTACAAGCTACTAACAAATAGACTACATCCTGAATTATTACTGGATTTTGTATTTTGTACCTGTAATACAAGCTACTAAAAAATAGACTACATCTTAAATTATTACTGGATTTTGTACCTGTCATACAAGCTACTAACAAACAGGCTACATCATAAATTATTACTGGATTTTGTACCTGTAACACAAGCTACTAACAAATCGACTAGGCTACATCGTGAATTATTAATGGATTTTGTACCTGTAACACAAGCTACTAACAAACAGACTACATCCTGAATTATTACTGGATTTTGTACCTGTATTACAAGCTACTAACAAATAGACTACATCCTGAATTATTACTGGATTTTGTATTTTGTACCAGTAATACAAGCTACTAACAAATAGACCACATCTTAAATTATTACTGGATTTTGTACCAGTAATACAAGCTACTAACAAACAGGCTACATCCTAAATTATTACTGGATTTTGTACCAGTAATACAAGCTACTAACAAATAGACCACATCTTAAATTATTACTGGATTTTGTACCAGTAATACAAGCTACTAACAAACAGGCTACATCCTAAATTATTACTGGATTTTGTACCTGTAACACAAGCTACTAACAAATAGACTACGTCGTGAAGTATTAATGGATTTTGTACCTGTAACACAAGCTACTAACAAATAGACTACGTCGTGAAGTATTAATGGATTTTGTACCTGTAACACAAGCTACTAACAAATAGACTACATCGTGAAGTATTACTGGATTTTGTACCTGTAACACAAGCTACTAACAAATAGACTACATCGTGAAGTATTACTGGATTTTGTACCTGTAACACAAGCTACTAACAAATAGACTACATCGTGAAGTATTACTGGATTTTGTACCTGTAACACAAGCTACTAACAAATAGACTACATCGTGAAGTATTACTGGATTTTGTACCTGTAACACAAGCTACTAACCAACAGGCTACATCCTGCTTCCCGCTTCACTCTCCTTTTAAACCTACAGGGCAGAATAAAAATGATAAGAAGATTACCCTTTTTTTTTTTTTGTGAAGGGAGGTTCGTCCCAGGAATAAATATCTGCAGTGGGAATAGTGTGTGAAATGTTGTGCTTTCTGTCTCTTCCTTTCTATTAGGGCTATTTTTTTTTTTATGCATTCGTCAAAAAGGCAAGGGAGAAAGGAAAATGTGTTCAATTTAAACAGACAGGCAAAATGGACAGATATGGAGGAAGGATGTTGGCTTGTTTACTTGCTGTGGTCGTTTTGGTTTTATCAACGAAAGAAAACATCGACTTGATAAGAATTATATATGGCATGTTAAAACTGACTACATGTCACCTGGTATTAGTGATTATTTGTGCGAAATTAAAAATAAAACTTTTACATTATTGCTTGCCCGTTAATTACAGTAACATACGAATTCCTTGTTAGAAATAAAGAAAACTTATGTTATCAATATACATAAGATTGACTAAATTTACCTATATAACTTTTCAATACTTTTACTAGAAAGATATGGATTTTTTTTCAGGACTAAATGAATTTATAAAGCCCGTGTTTTCTAACTTCTGAGAATCCTATTCCATTCCGAAGAAACATTAAGCATTAGATGAAATGAAAATCTGCAATAATGACTTGAGTAATTGTTTGACCACATATGACCAGACCAAAAGTAACCTAGGATTGGGAATTTCTTGGCTTTCAGATCACATGCTAGATGTTTTCTATTCAACTCAAGAAATCTGCAACAAGTTTTGAACTTGTAATATGATATATAACTGTAAAAAATAGCGCGAGAGATATTTGCGGAGGCAATAATGAAATCAACATTTCTGAAAGATAATGTACAATCAAGATCAATCGCGACTTACTTCATAATATTTCATTTATAAAAGAGAGTTAGCTAACCTGCACACAAAGAAGTCATAGAGGAGAACTGAATAAGAAAAAAAATTGTAAAGTCTACTTTGAATTCTTGTGAAAAGTGAGTATACTAGAAAATAGATCCACAAACTGTTAGATTATGTAATAAAACACATACAGAATGTCACTGACGTAGATCATTAAAAAAATATACTGGCTGTCGCGGCTGTGAGAGCTGTGACCTTCGAATAGAAGACATTATTGCGTATACAGACAATGGCTTACAGAATTTCAGGAGGCCAAGTACAGTACCGTTTCATTAAATCTTGAAATCGAATCCCTGTTGCTAGTGAACAGAGAGGCGACAAAAATTTACTCCATATGGAGACGAATTTCATTTCAATATTCACACAGGGAATTTCGTCTTTGACTGTAGCGTGTGTGTATATATATATATATATATATATATATATATATATATATATATATATATATATATATATATATATATATATATCATATTCACCGTATATACACACTATGAAATTTTTTTATCACACCGTGATTTATATACAATCATGAAGCTACAAATGTCGCTTAATATCAAATTCACGCTACCTCGGGAATATCTCCGATGGAGAATTATCACCGAAGGGGAATTTATATAAGTGATAAATGAATTGGTATCGCCAGGGCGCGAACCCTTGACACAGACCTATTCAGCGACTCCAGTAGACGTTACCACCGCGCCATGTACATATACATATATATACACATTATATACATGTATATATATATAATATATATATATATATATATATATATATATATATATATATATATATATATATATATATATATATATATATATATATATATATATATATATATATATATATATATATATATATATATATATATATATATATATAATGGGTGTGTGTTTGTATGTGCGTGTGTCTGCTTATATGTGCGCGTTGATCTTTTAGTTTTTCATTGTGCTAGAGAGGATCAGAACATTCAAGTACGTAAATCCAGTAGTACTCCGAAGCTTATCTCACGTTAAGCCATTTCATTAACAGCAACATTTGTGTGGAGAAAACTCACTGACCACATTTTAAGAGTATTTACGCTCGTCAATTCTGCATTTGTATCAGATGCGTAAATAAAATTCTGTCAGAGGCTAAGAGAAGTTGCGTTAAACTGTACGTCATTGTGCGCATGAAAAAATTTAATTGCTAATAGTTCATGGAATTTAAAACTAATTCGTTTTCAAGTTATGATGAAGGGTGGGATGAGATTTACAATATTTCGCTCAGAGAGAGAGAGAGAGAGAGAGAGAGAGAGAGAGAGAGAGAGAGAGAGAGAGAGAGAGAGAGCATCAGCAGGTAGAATTCTATTATAAAACAAAAAAGCTCTCACATTTTATCAGGTTTTCATAATGAAAAAGGGAACAAAAGCTTTTGGTAATTACTAATGGAAAGTTCCCTAAAATGTCTATAATTTTCTTTCCGAGACATATATATATATATATATATATATATATATATATATATATATATATATATATACTCATTATATGTACAGTATGTATATATATGTATGTATACATAGGCAAAGGTATACTTATTTATTAAGTTTGATTTAAAAAAGTATATTTTTTAGTTATTTTCAATTCATGATAAATAATTATGCATTGGTTGCAAAATCAGGTTAATGACTTAATATGGTTATTGACTTAACGATATTCTTATAAAAAATTGCTATGAAAATAATAAAAAAAAATACACAGCTGATCTGCTGGTATAGTGGTTAGTGTCGTGGCATGTCACCCAGATGTCGAGGGTTCGCGTCTCCCCAACGGCGGTGAAAAATCACTAGCTCTATATCATGATCAGTTATTGCTGCAGTGTGGGGTCTGCGGTGGGAGATTGAAACCAACATCCTTTGGAAGCTTGAATTTCAAGTCAAAGGCCCCTTTGGTGTGCTTGTTCCATGTGAATAGGTTTCATCTTCTGAAATAATAAATAATAATAAATAATACCTGTAAAATAAATTACACAAGAATAGGCTCAAGAAATCTCCTATATTCTGTTGGAGAGTAAAATAATTCTTATTTGGAATAAAGGCAAGAAAAGTTTTACTTGCTGTTGGTTAACTTATTATTATTTGCTCACAGAGAAGATAATAAACTTTATTCAATGTCATTCCCAGTTGTAAAGATACTCTTGCTAATGGAATTTTAATTCTTGAGTAAATAGCGTCTTCTTTACATGAAACCATTCTTTTCGGAAACAATTTTCTTAAATTTATATATATCTATTTTTTTTTTATTCACTACATATTTTCATATTTCGTAAACCTGAAAACGCTTACTTATAAATTTATTCTTTTGTTCTGAAATGGTTTGTTTTATGTTTAGAGATTGCAGATATGCAGAAACAATTTACTTAATTTTCGATGGCTATTTTAATTTTCCTATTTTTTTCAAGTTTTCGTAAAACTGGAAACGTTTGCATATAGGTTTATTCCTTTTTTTTTTTACACGTTTAGAAATTGCATATATATTAAACACATAATAAGGTCGAAGCTGCAATATGGATGGTGTCACATTTCAGTACCTCAGCTTTTAGTTTTTTGTAAAAGAAAACTATTGAGAACGCTTTGTTTGTCCGTCCGCACTTTTTCTACCTCACTTACTGTAGATCTTAAAAACTACTGAGGCTAGAGGGCTGCAAATTGGTACGTTAATCATCCACCTTCCAATCATCGAACATACCAAATTGCAGCCCTCTAGCCTCAGTAGTTTATTTTATTTAAGGTTAAAGTTAGCCGTGATCGTGCGTCTGGCACCGCTATAGGTACCAACAACACAGACCACCACCGGGCTGTGGCTGAAAGTTCATGGGCCGTGCCTGAGAGTTTCATGCAGCATTATATACGCTGTACAGAACACTCGATTGAGCCGAATAAACTTCGGAGCATTTTTTACTTTTTTTTTTCCAAATGACTCATGAATGGTTGTACTTGCCACTAAGCTCATACTTCTTGCTACCTATCTTTCGGTGGTCTCGGGTATAGTACTGTATGAGCCGCGGCCCATGAAACTCTAACCACGGCCCGGTAGTGGCCTGTCCTATCTCGTTGCCAGAAGCACGATGATGGGTAACTTTAACCTCAAATAAAATGAAAACTGCTGGGATTAGAGGGCTGCAATTTGGTATGTTTGGTGATTGGAGAGTGGATGATCAACATACCAATCTGCAGCCCTCTAGCCATAGTAGTTTTTTAAGATCTGAGGGCGGACAGAAAAAATGCGGACGGACAGACAAAGCCGGCACAATAGTTTTCTTTTACAGAAAACTAAAAACTAAGTTAAACGGTGAGAAGAAAGACACAGATAAATGCAGATATCTTGTTTTCCCATACGCATAGGAAATTGAGGGTAAACGTCCTTTCAACTAAAAAGAAAATGTAACACGTTCTTAGTCGTTTTGTCTCCCAAAATCTGTAAATGGAGAACTTTGTAAGTGCATTTTTCTTCGTTCTACCAGTTTCATTTTATGAGAGACGCCAAAGGAAACATTACCGAGTCCAATTTAATCATGAGTTAAATTTTCTAAAGATATTTCCTTTTCAATTGCCACCAATGATTATGCAATTTATCGGAGTAGAAATAAATAGCTTTGTTGTTAAACACAATTTTAATATACTTAGCCGCGATAATAATATTTTGCGACCTCACACAACGCCTCTCTCTCTCTCTCTCTCTCTCTCTCTCTCTCTCTCTCTCTCTCTCTCTCTCTCTCTCTCTCTCTCTCATGCAAGTTGGAATATGAAACATGATAACTGTAAGCTGGCGCTAGTCCATCCTGGCCTGGAATTACTCTTCTACCTTGCAACAGAGCATCTAAAATTAGAGGCTTTGACAGATTAAAACGAAACGAGACCAAAATGATTTATGACAGAGGTACAGACATTGCATTCACCGCCGCTCTCCCTTTCCAAATCCACAAAATCGTATGAAAACGGCGGAAATAACAGATAAGGCCCCCACATAATAAATGTTCATCAAATTTTGAATAGAGATTATTTCAAGAGTTCTAAATCAGTTCTAAAATTCTAGGTGTATTTTACCTAAATTCCCTCTTATGTAGACGCTAGATGAAGATTTTGACGGGTAATCTACATCAGGAATCTGCGAACCAAATAAACTTTAATTTTAGCCCTCTATCTTCGGCATTTCTTGTAGAGATGAATGATAGGCATAATAGGATACAGCATAGGATTCAGAATAGGATATTGCTTTTGACCATTAAGAAAGAGTGCCACTGAAGCAGAAAATTGAGATTCAATTAAACTTCACTTTAGCCCTATATTCTTTGCATTATTTGATATAGATGAATGACAGACTTAATAGGCTTCAACGTAGGATTCAGCCTGTGATTCAGCATAGGGTATTGCTTTTGACCATGAAGAAAGAATGCCACCAAAACAGGAATTTGAGATCCAATTAAACTTCAGTTTTAGCCCTATATTCTTTGCATTATCTGGTACAGATGAATAACCGACATAATAGGATTCAGCTTATGATTCACATAAGATATTGCTTTTAACCATAAAGAAAGAATGCCACTGAATCGAAAAATTGAGATTCAATTAAACTTCAGTTTTGGCCCTATATTCTTTGCATTATCTGGTACAGATGAATAACCGACATAATAGGATTCAGCCTATGATACAGCATAGAATATTGCTTTTTACCGTAGAGAAAGAATGCCACTGAATCAGAAAATTGAGATTCAGTTAAACTTCAGTTTTGGCCCTATATTCTTTGCATTATCTGGTACAGATGAATAACCGACATAATAGGATTCAGCATAGGATTCAGCCTATGATTCAGCATAGAGTATTGCTTTTTACCATAGAAAAAGAATGCCAGTGAATCAGAAAATTGAGATCCAATTAAACTTCAGTTTTAGCCCCATATTCTTTGCATTATCTGGTAAAGATGAATGACAGACATAGTAGGATTCAGCATAGAATTCAACCTGGGATTAAGCCCAGAATATTGCTTTCTGCTACAGAGAGAGAGAGAGAACGCCGTTGAATCCGATACAAAGGAAGTCAAACCTCACATCACCTAGGAGGAAAAATGACGCGGGTATTCCACTGGAATGGAGTTGGTCAAAATTCAATAGGCAATGAAAAATTGACGGGTGTCAAGGGATGGAAATTTAGAGCCCGTTTTCTATACATGCGAAAAGAGAACGAGACTGGCTTTCAGTCGATATCAATTTATAAAGGCATTCAACACCATTCTGGGTTTAATTTCCAAAGAGATCCATTCCTCTCTCTCTCTCTCTCTCTCTCTCTCTCTCTCTCTCTCTCTCTCTCTCTCTCTCTCTCTCTCTCTCTGTGGTCTTTAACTTTACGAAAATGACTACAGTTGCACCTCAGCTTAACAGACATTGGTGGTCTGGGCCTCTCTGATAAATAAAAATTGGACGAGGACTCTATATCAAAGTTGTATTGAATATTTTCGAGATATCTTTTAGTTAAAAGTAATTCCACAGAGTTCCTAACCTCAACTAACCTGTACTCTGCACTTTACATTCAATTCAAGAGATATATCCAAAAATATTTGTCATCTAAAATGGTAGCATACGGAAAAGTAATCATTAAATGGTTGTTTGATAAGTACAGAAATCCGCTAAGTTGAGGTCTTAAATTGAGGCGTTACTTACCTGTCTGTTAAGCATAGTCACCTGGCCAACATTTACACAAATAACATTAGCACGATTCAGAGACTTTAGAAATATATGAAGACTAGTAAGACTTCCTATTGCATTCCACTACCAGCAATAGGAACTTTAAGAATATTTAAGGATGGAATAGCAATAAAGATTTGATCTAATAACAAGTATCCAGTGAGCGACTGTGTGCACAATGCACAAACAAATAACTTTGAATATGGATTAATAGATAAAAGATAAACTGATAAAAGAGAGGAAATGTAATGCATTGCAAAACAAATTTCCTCATCGAAGGGCCTCGTAGTTAACATATCACGACAGACAGAGAGGGACAGACGGGATGAAAATATACTAGGTTTCTTTGCATGTACAGATGAACAAACTTCAGCATGATGAGCATGCATCAGTATATTACTGGGAAGAGTATTTCTACCTATCAGCATATTAAATCTGTATATTACTAAGACGAGTACCTACACAGACATACTAACTAAAACCAATGGCTATCTTTTCTACATGTGTTCAATAAGGGATCATCTAGTGCACGCACTGTAATAACGTTTTTCATGTTAAATATCACAGAAAAATATTGCTACGTAAACTGAACGTTTCTGACTTTGCAGGAAACTGGATTAAATAGGCTTATCACCTGCGCTTGAAGTGAGGACACCATTTTTGTTCATATTATTGTGTATGTTAATTTTCGATGTTAATTTTCGACGTGAAGGTCCAATAACAGAGCTACGTATTGAGTAGATTTTATTTAACTGTTTGGATAATCACAGTATTCGAATACATTTACTTGATTTGCAGGTAAATGTTCAAGTAATGTTTCATTTTCCACAGAGAGAGAGAGAGAGAGAGAGAGAGAGAGAGAGAGAGAGAGAGAGAGAGAGAGAGAGAGAGAGAGAAAACTATCTTCTGAAGATCTTATGAATGCTTTCACCCCACCCAGGTGGACTGAGGATTACCTCGTGGAGGCCCTCATATTTTGATGGCGTATATTTTGACAGAACAATGACCACTCGCGTCTAGTTTTCTCTCTTTTTCTCTCTTTCCCTTCTTCCACCTTACCTTTGACCAACAACAGTCATCTAACAACTAGGTACTTAATAGACTGCTCAGGTCAAAGGAGGGATATAAGATTTTTTGGGAACGCGCCCTTCTGCCCGTTCTCGTCACGTTCAGAAGAGAGAGAGAGAGAGAGAGAGAGAGAGAGAGAGAGAGAGAGAGAGAGAGAGAGAGCCTTTTGAAGGGCATATAGTTACCTGCCCGTCAACACAATTATTAATTCTCTTACGAGGCAGAACCTGTATTCCTAAAAGTTCAGTGCCAAGTTAATATATAACAACCGAGGTTCCTCCAGTCTGACGAAACAAAGGTATTTTTCAAAAGTTTTCAACACTTAAATGGAACAAACATATTAGAATTTCTCCACATTTAATTCTAAAAAACATTTCAGACCTCTAAACGTTCCAGAACGAAAGCAAGCATCAAAATGAGCACGGGTGGAAATTCCATTTCATCAAAACATCTTGTCAAAGCGATTGTTAGGATATATTTCAACACAATTCTAAAACATATCCTACCATCTTATCCCGCATTTCGTCTGTCTCTGTCTCGGAATATCCTTCCACCATCATTCCTGTTGCTTTTCCTTTCACCATCAATGCTGTTGCTTTTCCTTCCACCCTCATTCCTGTTGCTTTTCCTTCCACCATCATTCCTATTGCTCTTCCTTCCACGCTCATTCCTGTTGCTTTTCCTTCCACCATCATACCTGTTGCTTTTCCTTCCACCATCATTCCTGTTGCTCTTCCTTCCACTCTCATTCCTGTTGCTTTTCCTTCCACCATCATACCTGTTGCTTTTCCTTCCGCCATCATCATTCCTGTTGTTTTTCCTTCCACCCTCATTTCTGTTGCTTTCCTTCCACCCTCATTCCTGTTGCTTTTCCTTCCACTCATTCCTGTTCTTTTTCATTCCACCCTCATTCCTGTTGCTATTCCTTCCACTCTCATTCCTGTTACTTTTCCCTCCACCCTCATTCCTGTTGCTATTCCTTCCACTCTCAGTCATGTCACTTTTCCCTCCACCCTCATTCCTATTGTTTCTCTTTCCACCCTCATTTCTTTTGTTTTTTCTTTCACCCTCATTCCTGCTGCTTTTCCTTCCACCACCATTCCTATTGCTTTTCCTTCCACCCTCATTCCTGCTGATTTTCCTTCCACCACCATTCCTATTGCTTTTCCTGCCACCCTCATTCCTGTTGCTCTTCCTTCCACCCTCATTCTTGTTGCTTTTCCTTCCATCCTCATTGCTGTTGCTTTTCCTTCCATCCTCACCTGTTGCTTTTCCTTTCACCCTCATTCCTGTTGCTTTTCCTTCCACACTCATTCCTATTGCTTTTCCTTCCACCCTCATTCCTGTTGCTTTTCCTTCCACCCTCTTTCCTGTTGCTTATCCTCCCACCCTCATTGCTGTTGCTTTTCCTTCCACCATCATTCCTGTTGCTTTTCCTCCCACTCTCATTTCTGTTGCTTTTCCTTCCATCCTCATTGCTGTTGCTTTTCCTTCCACACTCATTCCTATTGCTTTTCCTCCCAATCTCATTCCTGTTGCTTTTCCTTCCGCCATCATTCCTGTTGCTTTTCCTTCCACCCTCATTCCTGTTGCTTTTCCTTCCACCCTCATTCCTGTTGCTTTTCCTTCCACCCTCATTCCTGTTCCTTTTCCTTCCACCCTCATTCCTGTTCCTTTTCCTTCCACCCTCATTCCTGTTGCTTTTCCTTCCACCCTCATTCCTGTTGTTTTTCCTTCCACCCTCATTGCTGTTCCTTTTCCTTCCACCCTCATCCCTGTTGCTTTTCCTTCCACCCTCATTCCTGTTGCTTTTCCTTCCACCCTCATTCCTGTTGCTTTTCCTTCCACCCTCATTCGTGTTGCTTTTCCTTCCCTCATTCCTGTTGCTTTTCCTTCCACCCTCATTCGTGTTCCTTTTCCTTCCACCCTCATTCCTGTTGCTTTTCCTTCCACCCTCATTCCTGTTGCTTTTCCTTCCGCCCTCATTCCTGTTGCTTTTCCTTCCACTCTCATTCCTGTTCCTTTTCCTTCCACCCTCACTGCTGTTGCTTTTCCTTCCACCCTCATTCCTGTTGCTTTTCCTTCCACCCTCATTGCTGTTGCTTTTCCTTCCACCCTCATTCGTGTTGCTTTTCCTTCCACCCTCATTCGTGTTGCTTTTCCTTCCACCCTCATTCCTGTTGCTTTTCCTTCAGCCCTCATTCCTGTTGCTTTTCCTTCCACCCTCATTCCTGTTGCTTTTCCTTCCACCCTCATTCCTGTTGCTTTTCCTTCCGCCATCATTCCTGTTCCTTTTCCTTCCACCCTCATTCCTGTTGCTTTTCCTTCCACCCCCATTCCTGTTGACTTTCCTTAAACCCCCATTCCTGTTGCTTTTCCTTCCACCCTCATTCCTGTTCCTTTTCCTTCCACCCACATTCCTGTTGCTTTTCTTTCCACCCCCGTTCCTGTTGCTTTTCCTTCCACCCCCATTCCTGTTGCTTTTCCTTCCACCCTCATTCCTGTTCCTTTTCTTTCCACCTTCATTCCTGCTGCTTTTCTTTCCACCCTCATTCCTGTTACTTTTCCTTCCACCCTCATCCCTGCTGTTTTTCCCTCCACCCTTATTCCTATTGCTTTTCCTTCCACCCTCATTCCGGTTGCTTTTCCTTCCACCCTCATTCCTGTTGCTTTTCCCTCCACCCTCATTCCTGATGCTTTTCCTTCCACCTTTATTCCACTGCCTCGCTTTCCATTTCTTCCAACTCAAAAAGGATCCTTACCCAGCTTGTATTTCCTGCTCTTCCTTGATCCTTGCTCTTGACTAATTTGAAACTCGTCGTCTGCTTCTACTTAAAACAGACTCTTAGTTACCAAAGGAGAAACATTACTTCCCCCATCGCATCATTGCAGAATAATCCTTACTAAGTGAGCTTCTTGTGTTATTTTAAATGGGGCTACAAGGGAATATCCCGTTACCTTTCTCATGTTTTGTTCGCCTATTCTTGAGACTTGCTTCATTTATTGATTTACTGTAAATCAATACAAAAAAAAAAAAAACACATTAAACGCGATAGATTTTGAGTCTGGCAGTTCAGTCATTATTTTCTATCGGAATATAAAATGAATTCTCAGCAGACAGCTGGGCGACTTTAGTCATTGGCTGTTAAAAGATCCATAGTATCGCTTGTAGTATTTCAACTGAATGTTATTTGCGATTTTTCTTCTCAGTTCACCTCGGGGGCAACGTTTACCAGACTTAAACAAGGGAAATGTACACCAGATTAACAAAGGGAATGGAACCGTTAGCAGACTTAAACTAGAGAAATGTATATATACCAGAGTTACCAAGGGAAAGTAAACGTTTACCAGGCTTACCAAAGAGAAGCGGGATAGGAAACATTTATACCGGACATAACACAGGGAGGGGAAACGTTTACCAGACTCAGTAAAGGGAAAAAAACGTTTACCAGACTCAATAAAGGAAAAAACCTTTACTAGACTCAGTAAAGGAAAAAAACGTTTACCAGACTCAATAGGGGTAAAAATCTTTACCAGACACATTAAAGGAAAAAAACGTTTACCAGACTCAATAAATTGAAAAAGACGTTTACCAGACTCAATAAAGGTAAAAACCTTTACCACACTCAATAAAGATAAAAAAAAAATTGTTTACCTGACTTACCAAGAAAAAAAGGGAACTTTTACCAAACTGAGCAGAGAAAAGGCAAACGTTTACGAGACTTAAGAGAGATGGTGCCGTCAGTGCCCTCATGTGGTGCACTGTAGACATTACTTAAGGTTCTTTGCAGCGTGCCTTCGTCCCCTAGCTGCAACCCCTTTCGTTCCTTTTACTGCACCTCCTTTCAGATTCACTTTCTTCCATCTTACTCTCCATCCTCTCCTAATAATTGATTCACAGTGAAACTGCTTTGAGGTTTTCCTCCTGTTACACCTTTCAAACCTTTTATTGTCAAATTCCATTTCAGCGCTGAATGACCTCATAGGTCCCAGGCCTTTGGCCTAAATTCTGTATTCATTTCATTTCAGGAGAGATAAATCTAACGATCACTAATTATAACATATAAATGTTGCAGCTTGTCCTTTGAACATATGATCATCAACAGCCGCCCACACTAGTAGATAAAATCGCGATTTTCCGCGAAATAGACCAATTGATATTATCTGTTTTAGGCAACGAGATAACCCGGAACACCGAACCAACTCAACATTCTTGCTGGAAATTGAGCAGAATCCCCGGAACCTGAACGGGGTGGGGAGAGGGGGGGGGGTTATCCTCACCAATGAATGCGGAGGTTATAACCCGATTAAATTATTTCACGGAAGACGGATGAAAAGGGAAAGCTTCGGAATCCAGCTCAATTCATAATTACCATTATTCGAGAGGTGGAAAAACGCTTGAGAGTATTCTGTTCGAACCGGGAAAAATCCAAGGTTGCAACTGGCATCTGAACGCGAGAACAATATTCCAACAATGGCGAGGCTAAAAGATCTGGATCCCGCGGCTTAAATATCATCTCCTCGGTGAATAAATGAAGCGGTGCAAACAATGCGGAGTTCCCTTTCACCTTTAGATTGAATTATCGTTTTCATGTGTTGCGAGTCGTCTTTCTTTATTGGCGAGACTGCGTTCATCATATTTCGAAACTTGGGGGTGGAGAGAGAGAGAGGTGTATATATATATATATATATATATATATATATATATATATATATATATATATATATATATATATATATCTCACAGATATATATATATATATATATATATATATATATATATATATATATATATATATATATATATATATATATATATATATATATATATATATATATATATAAGTAATTAAAGGTCACCTAAGGCATTAGGAATTTTTAGCCCAGACCATGAGAATTAAGAAATAAATACAGGAAGCTTTACTGAGGATTGCTAGTATGCTGTTAAAAGACTTTTTACAGCGCGTTTGACAAAACAATAACGAATACCTGCAACATCTGGCGATTTGCTATATCCCTGTTTTTGACAATATTCTGATAAATTCCGAAACGTTTGGATGCCGCGCGAGTCCTTTTGTATAAAAAAAATAAATCATCGCAAAAGTTATGATTGAAAATACACCAGTACGTAACTGTAACGTGGGGGATTAAATTTACTGTTATGGTTATAATTCATAAGGGTTGAACGGTGTAAACTCTTTTTCAGGATAGAAGGCCAACAAATGCCCTGCTTATGCATAACAGACATACTCACAATAGAACGAATTGGCCCAAATCAGCCAAATCACAAACGACCGTATTTTTAACATTAGTCACGAAAGGAGCTTTAAGAAACCATTAGACCACTGCAGGCAGCCTTCAAAGTCACTTTGTTTTAAAATCTTCATTATCACTTCTTGGTGAGTAGTACCCCCACCATATACATGCGGTTGTATACTAGAGATGTTTGGTTGTTCCAGTATTTGATTTGCTAGTAGAATGTGGTATAACATACACGATATGCCTTGTAATGTGAAATAACTGAGCCACGTAATCATTATAGAGCCGAGGAGTGGCTGCTTGATCTATGTATGTGTAAATGGATGTATGTATGTATGTGCCAGCATAACTCTGAAACGCATTGAGCAATTTCAACCAGACTTGGTATACATATGACTTACCATCTAGAAATCAGCACTGTGGGGGTAAGACATCACTAGCACCAAAGGGCACCAAAGAGGGTGCGGGTTTGATATAAAGAGTAGCGTTTAAATATCTGAGAGTAGCTACCAGTTTGTAAGGAGAAATGGGTCCTTTTATTGGAGTGCTTTTGGCAAGGAAGTTTAAGTACTTGGTTATATTGTCGCATGTGGTTTGTAACCAGGCCGGGGTAATATAAAGCCTCATGTATAGATCTGCATACACACATACGCAACTATGTATATATGTATACACGCACAGTCACACAAAGCGAATACCACAGGAAAATGGCAGGCGGAAGTGCAGTACCAAGTATTTTTTTTTATCTTTTTGAGTCCCGACGATGCGTGAATAAACAACACGTGAAAGTGCTTGGTACTGAACTCCTGCCTGTCGTGTGTGTGTGTATATATATATATATATATATATATATATATATATATATATATATATATATATATATATATATATATATATAATAATCTTTGTAAGGGCGTAATAAATAGAATAACATATTCTATTTTGCTCTTACTCTTTAGCAGGCATAGAAACACGTTCGGAACACGATGTCACAATCAAACGCTGAATCATTTCCTCTCCTCGCGAACCAATATCAAACCCTAAACATTTCATGAAACTCTTAAAACCATTTCCGCGGAAAGGGTTGGCAATTGAATTCATAATTCCTGGTGCTCAATTTTCACCGTCATATTATTCACAGAGCGTGTCCATTGTATAACAAGACAAAAAAAAGTGTCTCCCTCTCGAATAACACCTGAGATTTCAATTACAGGGATCATGGGTCGGTTGCTGTCCTGTTTATGTGCTTTCGAGTGTCTGTTGTAATGTTCCCATTACTTCTGCTAGCATAGATGGGAGTAGGCAATCGTTTCGATGAATTCTTGGCAAACAGTTGTTTTGATTAAATGCTTTGCAAACAATTTTTTATGAAATTTTTTGCAAACAAATGTTTTTTGTAATTTTTTGCAAACAGTTGTTTCGGTGAAATTCTTTGCACACAATTGCTTTGCTGAAATTCTTTGCAAATAATCGTTTCGATGGAATTCTTGGCAAACAGTTGTTTTGATTAAATACTCTGCAAACAATTTTTTTATGAAAAACTCTTTGCAAACAAATGTTTTTTTTTTTGGATTTTTTTTTGCAAACAAAGATGAAATTCTTTGCACACAATTGCTTTGATGAAATTCTTTGCAAATAATCGTTTCGATGGAATTTTTGGCAAACAGTTGTTTTGGTAAAATTCTTTGCAAACGATTGCTTTGAATAAATTTTTGACAATCATTTGTTTTGATTACATTCTTTTCAAACGATTGTTTTCATGAAAATCATTGCAAACAATTGTTCTGATGAAATTAATCGCAAACAATTGTTTGGAAAAAAATTCTACGCAAATAATTTTTGGATGAAATCCTTTGCAAACAGTTGTTTGAATGAAATTCTTCGCAAAGAAGTGTTTTGAGGAAATTCTTCGCAAACAATTGATTTGATGAAATTCTCTGCAAACAATTGCGTTGACGAAATTCTTTGCAGATACTCATTGGGCGACTGTCAGTGAATGGCTAAATTCTGGTGACGTCATGGGTAATCTGATGAATTGTTGCCATCATCACAAAATATGCTTCAACCTAAATAATGTCAAATTTAAAATGTAACTGAACCGCATTTAATTACCATTTCTGCGGGAAAAGTACGACTGGATGTATGGAATGATTATGACACCTAATTAATTTAAGAATCTGCTCTGTTTTACTGAGATAAAAAAAAAGTCACGTGACTTGTTAATTCAGGGACTTACTTTCGGATTAAACTTTGAAATGTTATATATTATTGGAACTAGGCTTGAAAATATCATATCATTTTGGAATTATGCATTTAAATGCGATATGTTATTGGAATCAAGCTTGGAAAAGCGGCATACTCTTGGAATTAAGCTTTAAAAGCGATATCATTTTATAATTCAACACGGAGACACGATATATTATCGGAATTAAACATTGAAATATCATATGCCATTAAAATTAAGAGCCGAAGGACATTTCAAAAGGTAGACACAACGACGAACTTGAATTCACCAGACTCTTTAAAGGCCTTAGAAATATGTGGAGGAGAGACGACTGCATCGAAATGTCATTTCCTCCTCTTTCCGCGTCGAACAAAAAATTTTTTGGGGCATTCCAGCTTCCGCTCTCCTCTTTCGACGAGTGAAAAACAAGTTGATGTTCCTCACACATGAAAGAGAAAGAATTAAGAGAAAAACGACATTTTCATGCATCGAATGCCTCAAACTTCAAAAATGATCGCATGGAAAAAATAAAAAAAAATTGCTGTGTGACAGCTGGGCCTTCAGAACGAGAAATCCACTTAAAAGGGGGATAATACGAGTTTAAGCCCAAACTACGAATATAGCAATTGCAACATACAGGTAAACACTGCAACATAAGGGTGTTGGAAAAAAAAACATCGTGGTCAAAGGTGAGAAATATCCTTGAAAATAAATGTTATACATTTATTTTTGTACTTTGGATGCAACTGAAACAGTCCGACTGTCATTAACAAGTGAGGAATATGAAGTTTAATGTTTGAGTGGTTCATAATTTAGTATACTGTTAATTTGATTTCAATTCTGTACCATTCTGTGGTGTTTTATCTTGTTTTGCTTATTTTGTTTAAATTAAGTTAAATTGCCATTTTAATTAGATTTAAATTAAAAATAGGCAAAACAAGATATAACACCACATAATGGTACAGAATTGAAATCAAAATAACAGTATACTAGATTATGCCCCATTCAAACATTAAACTTATATATCTCACTTGTTAATGAAAGTCGGACCGTTGCAGTTGCATCCACACTACAGTAAAACGACATGAATCACGTCGGCAACTAGTTGCATACATATCATAAACAGGTTGAAGACAGATCAGCGACAGTAAGTGGGAAACGAATCCTTGGCAAATGTTGGATGATCGTACGGAGCACTGAAATAGGACTGCCAATAAGTTTAACTTCTTTCAAGTAAGTCAAACTTGTATCCAATAAATCTAACTTGTATTCATTCTGTTTGTGATATGTAAGCGATAAATTTACGACCTGTGTTTTCAACATGTTTTGCTCCAGGGTGGGAACATCCTAAGTCTCATCATTACTGTATAAAAGGAACATATAGCAAGGCATTGGCTTAAACGTCCTGTAGATTGAACCCTCAAACCTTTCGGTATTTTGTCCTAATATTTCAGCTCTCAGGCCTTATCGCCACCCACCGCCTCAATATCCTCATTCCTGCTCTTTATTTAACCTAGGAATGACACGGCAAAAATGACCCAGATAATAATAATAATAATAATAATAATAATAATAATAATAATAATAATAATAATAATAATAATAATAATAATAATAATAATAATAATAATACCTTTTGTTTAAAGATTCATTAAACCGTGTTTCTATTCGTCCGAATATCATCGTTTGCTCAATCACCTTCTGGATTTAAAAAAGAATTTTACATCTATTCATTGCCGATCAAGGTAAGCTTATTTGCGCAGCATAGTAACACGACCTGACACGAGGCAGAACAGCATAAGCTGGTCAGCTCCAGCAGCAGGTGTCCGTCTAAAACTGCTTACCTATTCATTGCATGCAGCCGCCCGAATTGCGGGGTGATAAAACGACCATCGAGCGATTAGTTTCTCTATTACTTGCTGCCACCAGTGGTATAATATTGGATCAGGGTTTTGGGGTGAATAGAATAAGCGCCGTCCTCTGAATTGCACGGGTATGAATTATGCGTTTGTTTATATGCACCACATTTTGAAAGACATGATGTTTAGAGGGTTGTGCATATAAATACTGATCTGAAATATGAAGATTTAAAAACAAATAGTCTATAAATACCACAAATGGCTGCCAGTTGGTTACTTCCCTGCGCTGACGTGACTGTCAGTTCCTCGTACATTTCACGAAAAGTTATTTTCGCCGTTGAAATCAGAGTTCGTGCAATATTCGCAAAGTTTATTAGAGAAACAGTTTCCAAATGCCTACAGTGAAGGAATGGCTGGAATCAGCCCAAACTCGGAGGCAGTTGGTTTCCTGGACCCTGGTAATAATGGAATATGTTTAGTCCACCTCTTTGCAATGTTATTATTTTGTTCCCGCGTTGGAAAGCGTTTAATAGAAAATCATGTTAGCGTTTCTGCAGAATCCAAAGTGAATATATTCTGTTCCCGTGCTGGTAGGAGAGAGAGAGAGAGAGAGAGAGAGAGAGAGAGAGAGAGAGAGAGAGAGAGAGAGAGAGAGAGAGAGACTTGATGCTGTGGTCAGATCTGATAATACTTTATTTAATATAAAACTTGTATGTACTGCCTAGATTCGGGATTGAATATGCTTTTCTTTCCAAGAGAGAGAGAGAGAGAGAGAGAGAGAGAGAGAGAGAGAGAGAGAGAGAGAGAGAGAGAGAGAGAGAGAGAGAGAGAGCAGATTAGTTATCAGAATCCAGTTAGGTATTTTGTTAAATAATTAGGAGAAATAAAACAGATATTATTAAAATCTACAATGCCCCAAATTCCAAAGAATAATAAGTTATCAATACTTCCTTTTGTAAATAGTTTTAAACATATGTTTAGAAGATACCATTTCTATCTAGCTAAATATCGTTCACGTACACTTGACAATTAATTATATTAAAGCAACTGATATATCAGTACTCTCCTATTTGCCATATTTCTTGCCTTTTATAGTGTAGAACCCTTTAAAGGTTATTTCAGCGAATTGAATAAGTTGTCAGTATATCCTTGACAGCTTAAAGAATATAGCTGTATTGTATGAGCCTATTCTAATTCAAGCTTCTCCATATTTACATGTTCTCCAAAATGAAAACAATGACCTTTAAATGTGCATCCATCGAGTCAAACATGATATATTCAAGAGATAGAATGTCCTGAAAAAAAAAAAAAGCTGTGTTGGACAAAGTTCTGTCGAATTACTTTAAATCTGGTGTCATAAATGACGTATGATTCATCCAGATCGCAGAAATAAAAGACTGCGTTTAATTATCAATACAACATAAACTTTAGCTGAAGAATCGTCTTTCAGACTAAAACGTTTTAAATACCACTTGGGCGATTTTTTCTTTTACTAACTACGCTTTTAACGACCATAATCTCTTGGGCGATATTGTTTTTAATAACTACATTTTTAACGACCATAATCTCTTGGGCGTTTTTATTAATAACTACGCTTTTAACGACCATAATCTCTTGGGCAGTTTTCTTTTAATAACTACGCTTTTAACGACTATAATCTCTTGGGCGATTTTTTTTAATAACGACGCTTTTAACGACTATAATTTCTTGGGCGATTTTTTTTAATTACGTTTTTAACGACTATAATCTCTTAGGCGATTTTTTTAATAATTACGCTTTTAACGACTATAATCTCTTGGGCGATTTTTTTAATAGCTACGCTTTTAACGACTATAATCTCTTGGGCGATTTTTTTTAACAACTAAGCTTTTAACGACTATAATCTCAAGGGCGATTTTTTTAATAACTATGCTTTTAACGACTATAATCTCTTGGGCGATTTTTTTAATAACTATGCTTTTAACGACTTTAATCTCCTGGGAGATTTTTTTTAATAACTATGCTTTTAACGACTTTAATCTCCTGGGAGATTTTTTTAATAACTGTGCTTTTAACGACTTTAATCTCGTGGGAGATTTTTTTTAATAACTATGCTTTTAACGAAACGACTATAATTCAGCTACTAAGGTTATGAAAACATAAAGTACATAAACCACCTGATTAGCTGCCACCCCCAGTTCGTAACCGAAGTTTCAAAAGGAAAGAAATATTAAACAACAGACAACAAACAGTGTCTTTTCAACCAGCTTCAACGGGAAGCCAAAGAAAAGTTCGCTGGATTCCATTGTCAGCTGATGAAACGGAGAAAGGAATTCCGTTTTCCATACGGCCACATAGAAAATGGATTCCTTCCATTAGTGCCACGCGATGTCGATTTTTCAGTGCCCAGTGAACTTTGACGCGTCCCGTTGAAATGAAATATCTATGCAAATGTTATAACGGCGAGGGAAATAAGGATCGACTTCTTTTTTCAGTTTGATGATTAAAATCACCTGTCAGCTATGGCAGGAACTCGCGCTGTTAAATGTAGGACTCGATTTTTTTTTTCTTTTCCTTTTCGTTTTTGCCCCTCGGGTCTGGTTGGATGCGCAGTCAGTTTTGATATAAATTTATATATCCCTTCAGTGTTTCTACCCTTTAGAGTCATTTTGGGTGTGGGGTCGCTTTTAATATTAAAAGAAAGAGAGCTGTCTAATTTGCAATTCTTATCTTAAGGACAGAACATTATGAATGTGAGTGTGTGTGTGTGTGTGTATATGTATGTATATATATATATATATATATATATGTATGTATAATTTACATATATATGTGTGTATGTGTGTGTGCATACAAGCATGTGTATAGACTGTGTGTATGTGTGTGTGTGTATATATATATATATATATATATATATATATATATATATATATATATATATATATATATATATATATATATATATATATATATATACACAGTATATATACAAGCAGCCCATTATGAAATAAACACATAATGATACTATTCCGAAAACACGCACAAAGTTAGCAAATACTCTGAAATGACTGACAGTGTCATAGTTACCCGAGTTTTTTCAATTAAACGAAATTTTATTTAATTTATATTAATTTTTTGATTAATTTTTTTTTTATTAATTTTTCGTTTAGGTGAAAAATTCACCGTTCCAAATTTCATCATTTCATGGAGGTCATTAAATATATATTAGGAATTAATATCAGTAGATGAAAACTTACAAAGGACAAAGCCAGCAATTATGACATAAGTAAAAATCGAGTTTTCTGTACAGCCGCTACAGCGTATAATGAAGGCCACCGAAAATAGACCTATCTTTCGGTGGTCTAGGTACAATGGTGCAAGAGCCGCAGCCCAAGAGACTTAAACCACTGTTTGGTGGTGGCGTATACTATATCGTTGCCAGAAGCACGATTATGGCTAACTTTAACCTTAAATAAAATAAAAAAACAACTGAGGCTAGAAGGCTGCAATTTGGTATGTTTGATGATTGAATGGTGGATGATCAACATACCAATTTGCAGCCCTCTAGCCTCAGTAGTTTTTAAGATCTGAGGAGGGCGGACAGAAAAAGTGCGGACAGAATAAAGTGCTGACAGACAAAGCCGGCACAATACTTTTCTTTTACAGAAAACTAAAAACCTACAAAGCAGAAAGCCACCAGCAATGACGTAAGAAGTGAAGATGTCGTTGTTTGTGGGAAATGAATGTTTAAAACTCAGGAAAACGCGACAGTTAATCATCGTAAAATAAGCCTCTGTTTAGCCAAGAACTTCCAGGAATTTAACAAACGAAAACACTAATTCGCACTCCGTAAGATGATCGTCAGAAATTCTAAATTGTACATTTTTAAATTAAACTTCAATGGTGGGGCTTTCTAGGGATTTTACGTTTTCATGCGAATGCAGAAAGGTCATAAAAGAACAATCTTTGGCTCCATGGTGATAATTACGTATGATCCATGAAGCATAAACCGAGAAACATTATCGCAAGGCAGAAGATTTTTTTTCTTTTTAGTTTTTTCTGTGAAAGGAAACTTGAGATGGCCATTTGACTGCCGTCGGCACGTTTTCTCTCCGCCCATAGCTCTTAAAAGCTACTGAGGTTAGAGGGCTGCAAATTGGTATGTTGTTCATCCACCCTCCAATCATCAAACATACCAAATTACAGCCCTCTAGCCTCAGTTGTTTTTATTTCATTTAAGGTTAAAGTTAGCCATGATCGTGCGCCTGGCACCGCTGTAGGTGCCAACAACACAGGCCACCACCAGGCCGTGCCTGAAAGTTAAATTGGCCATGGCTGAGAGTTTCATACAGCATTATACGCTGTACTGAAAACTTGATTGCGCCGAAGTTTCTTCGGAGCATATTTTACTTGTTCATTTACCTTTGCTTAATAAGATAAACACTTTAGCACCCACACCTCATATTTCATATTCAAATCAGTTCGCATGTCTAAATAATCACGCTCATAATATACATGGTTCATAGATGATATAAATCATAAATCACTGATTGAAAGAAAAGAGCCTGGTAATGATTTTCTTAAAACACACTTAAAATTCAAGGAGTGTGGCAGCAGAGAAATTTGTTAAATTGCAACAAACTGATTGAGTTTCTGAATTAAAATATAAAAACACATTACATAATAAAAGACGTCAATTATGTAACATACAGATTAAACATTCGCGGTTGGTTCATAAAGAGAAAGCTAATATCCATACAGTAAATATATCTGTGAATGAAAGTATTAATACATGGGAATTATTTAGCAATGAGATGAACTGAGAAACGGTATAAAAAAAGTAAAATAAAAAAAAAAAATTCACTTCACATGCCACTGAGATGATGAACGGTGCACCTCCTAAAATTAACGGATTTAATTTCAGCTTCGCATTGATTTAAACAGCCCAATATAAAACAAATATTTTTTCTTTTATTGTAAATTTTCTTTTTGGTTAAAGAGAACCTTTTCCTTCAAAATTGTCCATCCCACTTTGTACACAGAGAGAGCTTACAAATGACATACACCCAACTGTGGCATCACTACTGTCGAGAATGTCTGTGTAGATTTCCTGTGATATAATTTGCCTTTTTATTTTATTTTGTATTACTGTCACATAGTATTCATTGCCTCTCAATGATTTCCAAACGTTATGTCATTCAAATGAATGGCATCAAAGGCTATTCAACGGTTAATAAAAAAATTCTCATTCTAATTAAAGAATGAGGAAGAGCATAAAACAACTAAAAAATGCGCATAAGATTCTTAGGCGTAATAGAGTTTTCTGTACAGCCGCTACAGCGTATAATCAAGGCCACCGAAAATAGATCTATCTTTCGGTGGTATAATGCTGTATGAGCTGCGGCCCACGAAACTTTAACCACGGCTCGGTGGTGGCCTGTCCTATATCGTTGCCAGAAGAGTGATTATGGCTAACTTTAACCTTAAATAAGATAAAAACTACTGAGGCTAGAGGGCTGCAATTTGGTAAGTTTGATGATTGGAGGGTTGATGATCAACATACTAATTTGCAGCCCTCTAGCCTCAACAGATTTTAAGATCTGAGGGCGGACAGAAAAAAGTGCGGCCCGAGAGACAAAACCGGCACAATAGTTTTCTTTTACAGAAACTAAAAAGGAAACGATGAAAACGGATGAAAAAAGGTAAAATGGCTACAAAATTTCAGACCAGCAATGCTGTTAGTTTTATCTCCACAGTGTAATTATTTAGTGGAACGCAGAACACAAAGACTGGAGGAAATTAAAACACAACCAGCTACCAGCGATGAAAAAAAAAAAAGAAACCAAGAACATTTATTTAAAGAGCCTGTTTTTGAATTTACTTTTAAATGATTCTTTGTTTCACATAATTCGAGACACATACATCCATGCGTGAAATAACGTAATGAAGTTCGCATGTAAAGTAGTTTGGGGCATTCATCTTGTCTGAATATTTCATTTCGCTTGACAAAGTGGAATTTGTGGAATTCCCGTCATCTGTTATTCGGGCTTTCATCTTCGTCCAATTTTTATCCATTATCGCTTTCGTCCCATGCACAGAGTTTGCGAACAGCTTATCAAGATTTGCTGAATACTAACATAATGGACATCTTCATTATTGTGAGTGTAGAAATGACCCCTTTATACCCTTTCACTCTTTCATATACGGGAGCAGTCTTCAATAAGCCTAAGACTATTATGATAGGCTTCGACTATCTTGAAAGCAACCTAAATCCCACTGTTTCAAAAGTGTTTCTATTTAAACTTTAACTGGAACTCTTAAACACAAGTGGAAAATTTGTTTTTGACGTCACCCATTTAATGAAAAACCAGTGAAAAATAACTTCGGCGCAATCGAGTTTTCTGTACAGCGCATAACGCTGTATGAAACTCTAAGCCACGACCCATGAAACTCTCAACCGCGGCCCATGAAATTTTCAGCCACGGCCCCCGGTGGTACCCTGTGTTGTTGACACCTATAGCGGTGCCATACGCACTATCATGGCTAACTTTAACCTTAAATAAAATAAAAACTACAGGGGCCATAAGGCTGCAATTTGGTATGTTTGATGATTGGAGGGTGGATGTTCAACATACCAATTTGTAGCCCACTAGCCTCAGTAGTTTTTAAGATCTGAGGGCGGACAGACAAATAGCCATCTCGATAGTTTTCTTTCATAGAGAATTAGAAATTACCTAAATTTTGTTGTAGTAAATTTCGGTCTTATACGAAATCGAATTATATTAGTCTTTACCTCAAAATTATATTTTATTTTTCACGTGTACGTTGCTATACACGTTTGTGAGCAATGCAAAATGCAATATTCTATGCATACTTTATGAAATGAAGTTGATCAGGTCGTTTACATCTATAAAACTCATCGCATAAAACTCATCTTCAGTAACATCCGGAATCAAATGTAGAAAAACTGTAGGAAATCCATTTCATTATGAGCTGCTTTAGTATATAAATAAATAAATAAATAAATAAATAACTTAATAAATAAATATGTTACTGCGAGGGAGAATAAAAACCTTTTGTGGCTCCTACGTGCTGGAGCCACTTGGAAAGGTGAAATATATATTAGGACAAAATGCCCTAGATGAAGGTGACTAACTACAAACAGTATAGTTATTTAGATTTTATATAAAATATTTGTTACTGGGTATCCTTTACTACGTGTGTAGTAAGTTTTGATAAAACCAGTAACACGTTTTCATTAGTTTTATTTACATAGCAATTGCGGCCTTTACGCCAGTTACCAATTTTGCTAGAAATTACAAGTAGAAGGATAATACTGTTAAATAGATAAAAACCTCTTTACAAAATAGTCGCGAAAATATAAACTATATAGTATTTATAATAAATACTAAAATAAAATTTATACGTACAGGCAAGTGCCAGAATACGTGCTAGAATTTTAGGCGCCCAAAATTCTGGCACGTCCCACAATACGTGCCAGAATTTTGGGCGCCAAATATTCTGGCACGTCCCACAACACGTGCCAGAATTTTGGGCGCCAAATATTCCGGCATGCACTGGCACGTGAGAAAAATTTTTGGCGCCTAAAATGCTGGCACATATTCTAGTACTTGCCAGTGCCTGCTAGAATTTTGGGCACCTAAAATTCTGGAGCGTATTCTGGCCCGTGCCAATACGTGCCAGAATTTTAGGCACCCAAAATTCTGGCACATATTCTGGCACTTGCCAGTACGTGCCAGAACTTTAGGCACCCAAAATTCTGGCCGCACTAGCAAGTGCCAGAATACATGCCGGAATTTTAGGCGTCCAAAATTCTGGCACATATTCTGACACGTGCCATTGCATGCAAGAATTTTGGGCGCCTAAAATACTGACATGTACTCTGGCATTTGCCAGTACATGCCAGAATTTTAGGCGCCAAAAGTTCTGGTACGTATCCTGGCATGTACCAGAATTTTTGGCGCCTAAAATTCTCGCACGTATTCTGGCATGCCAGTACGTGCTAGAACTTCGGGCGCCTAGTATTGTGGCACGCACTGGCAAGTGCCAGAATGCATGTCAGGGTTTTATAGGCCCAAAATTCTGCACGTATTCTGGCACGTGTCAGTACATGCTAGAATTTTAGGCGCCAGAGTTTTGGTGCCTAAAACTTTGGCACGTATTCTGGCACGTGTCCGTGCACACGCACACACACACACACACACACACATATATATATATATATATATATATATATATATATATATATATATATATATATATATATATATATATAATGTGTGTGTGTGCATTTGTGCATACATTTATGTGTGTATGTGTATGTATATGTGGACTGACAAAAAAAGTACTTAGCAGTGAGATCGATTGCTGACGCCCTTTTCAAATAACCAAAAATTGCACCATATCATATTTTCTGCAAGACGTTTCCCAATTTCGTGGAAAGCCAGCCTTGATGATTGATTATGTTTTAATTTCTAAGGCGTCTGGCCCTCAGCCATTTTCTTTCGGAAGCCCTTTTTGCTTCTTTTTTTTTTGGGGGGGGGATGTTGCCCCTGCTTTGCTTCTTTTAAAATTCCGCATTTTGTCATGTTCAGCTGAACACCGCAAAAAAACACTAGCCATTAGCGGTTTTTATTAGAACTTCTTTGTGTTCTTTTGTCTTAAATGATTTTCAGTGCTTTTTTTATAAATATGGAATAACAGGTTACATATCAAAGCTTCGAAATCAATCAAATGCTAAAACTGGATTATAATACAGTCTTTTAGGAAAGGACAGGATTATACGTATACATAACATATATTCTTTCTGTCTCTCTCATATATATATATATATATATATATATATATATATATATATATATATATATATATATATATATATATATATATATATATATATATATATATATATATATATATATTATAAATGTATGTATACACACACACACACACATATATATATATATATATATATATATATATATATATATATATATATATATATATATATATATATATATATATATATATATACTTATCTATACATAATATATACATATATATATGTGTGTGTGTGTGTGTGTGTAACTACAAATTTCATAAAATAAAACATAAGAAAATCACAGCTTCAAGCCATCGCTCACCGAGAACGAAAAAGTGTTTAGAAGGACAAAACAAACTCTTCTCCTTCTTCTTCTTCTTCTTCTTCTTCTTCTTCTTCTTCTTCTTCTTCTTCTTCTTCTTCTTCTTCTTCTTCAAAAATGTCATCAGAACTTCGAGGCTCGGAAGCATATAGAAATAAACACAATCGTCTTTGCCTTGAAGCTCCAACTCGAGGCGATTCGACTCTTTCGCGAGCGCGAGCGCGCCATCGCAAGGCCGGAAAAGCTAAGCCAAAACTTTAAAGGCCCCGGTACGGGTCCCCCCCGCCTCGATTCGTCTTTATGTACGAAGAAAAAAAAAAAAAAAAAGAAGAAGAAGAAAAAATCGCAGAAGTTAGATTTCGGTCAACACAACGCCAAACTTTTCGGTAGACGACAAGATCTGGCAATACGGCGTGATCATTTATTTACATTGCAGAGCTGCGACGGCGGCGGCGGCGGCGGCACCAGCCTCTAGAAACTTCGCATTCACTTCTTCTTCTCTATACCATCAATAGCCCAATCGTCTTGTCATTCTGTAACGAATTCTATTCGGAATAGAATTCTATAACGAATTCTATTCGGAAGGGAAGCCAACGGGGGGAAGAATGTTTCCTGAGCGGATGCTCGTCTGCGCAATGGCCCTTGGAGATTTCACTGTCTTCTTGGGTTTTTTTTTTTTTGGGCTTATATTCTTTTGAATCTCAGTGCGAGTATTTTCTCTCAATTCTACGTTTATGGTTTAGTCTTCAAAAAGAGGTTTCCTTTCTCGTAAACGGATGCGTGTTTGCGTAAATAATACTGAAACTTTAACTTCTTGATTTACTTTTTTGAAAGTAGGTTTTTCGAAGCCATTAACTGATACATGCGCGTGTAAATGTTATTGAACCTTAAATCCTAGATTTATTTCTTTAAAGAGAGTTTCCCCTCGCCATACGCCAATACGTGCTGTGTACACAGTGCTGACCCATAAATCATATGACTTTTTTTTTACAGGTTTTCCATTGTTATCAACGAAAGCACGCAAGCGTAAATATTACTGAACCAAATAATTTTTTTATTGAAGTTTTCCTGTATCATTAACTACTGCATGCGCACAAATGGTAGTGAAATCTAAATTAACCTAAATTTTATTATTGATATTTTAAAAGGGGTGTTCCTTCAATGTCATTAACCAATAAATTTAAGTGTAAGTAATACTGAACCTTAAATCTCACTACCGGTTTTTTTCAGCTTTTCAGATTTAATTAACGCAAACAGTAGTGGGTCTTGAAAGTCATTGTTTAATCATAAAAGTTTTCCATTGCCTTTAACCAGTCTACCCCAATTGAACCTTAAATTTCAGTATATATTTTGAATGGTTTTCCATTTTCATTAACCCATGGATTTACATGTACGTAATATTGTACCTTAAATTGTATTGTTCATTACTAAAAGGTTTATTTTGCAATGATCTTGATTCTTATAAGATAAATCCTCTTAAGACAGAATTAGCGAAAGTTAGAGCATTGCACAAATTATGGAGAATAAACTGAATCATAAAGAAATTTTAAAGATAATTGGTATTTTTCATAGGAAAATGAAGAGACTGAATAACCCACTCCCACCACCTCGATCTTTTTAGTAACAATGAATGCCTGTTCCACTTTATGCGACTTATTGGCGATTCATGTGTTTGAATTCATTTATTCAGTCGTGTTTTGAATATTGCTCAAAAGTCAGTTCTTCAGCAGTCGACTAGCATCTTAAATCATTTGGTGAGAAATTGAATTCCATTAAATTTCTTATTACAAAGAATTAGCCTCTGGCACGGTCGTTCGATTAGGTCATCGTGCAAACTTTACACGGTCTTTTCATAATTCTGATCAGCCTTCGCGTTCGGGTTCCAAGGCTAAACGACATTTAGTTAATTCTGTATATATATATATATATATATATATATATATATATATATATATATATATATATATATATATATATATATATATATATATGTGTGTGTGTGTGTGTGTGTGTGTATATATATATATATATATATATATATATATATATATATATATATATATATATATATATATATATATATATAAATTTTTCCCTATCTGCCACACCATAGGAAACTGAAAATACCGAACGGTAATTAGTCAGGATGAGAACCCACGAGCCAACAGCAAAAGGTTTGACCAACATGTCGTCAATAATCCATTGGAATTCATGCGAACCAAAAAAAAAAAAAAAAAAAAAAGTTAAAAAAACGTTTAAAAAGTTCATTGCACTGAAGTTTATATTTCATGGCTTGAATATATGAAAACTGTATCATGGGGATATTGCAACACTCGAGTTTTATTTTTTCTGAAAAGAAATATATTGTGCCGGCTTTGTCTGTCCGTCCGCACTTTTTCTGTCCGCCCTCAAATCTAAAAACTATTGAGGCTAGAGGGCTACAAATTGGCATGTCGATCAACCACCCTCCAATCATCAAACATACCAAATTGCAGCCCTTTAGACTCAGTAGTGTTTATTTTATTTAAGGTTAAAGTTAGCCATAATTGTGCTTCTGGCAACGCAACAACACAGGCCACCACGGCCGGCTGAGATTTTCGTGGGCCGCGGCTCATACAACATTATACCGAGACCACCTAAAGATAGATCTATTTTCGGTGGCCTTGATTATGCGCTGTACAGAAAACTTGATTGCGCCAAAGAAACTTAGGCGGATTTTTTTTACTTGTTTTTCCATGAAGTCAAGCGCAACTCTTTCAGAATTTTTCTCAACATTCAATCATTTGTTTGATTCCGTATGATCTAATAATGTGTTATCCTGGAACTCCTCTTTTTTTGGTTAATGTGACTATATCTCGTTACAATCAAAAACTGCGAAATTCTTACATATTCAAATCATCAGGTTCGTTATTTTTCTAAATAGACGTAGCAACCTTTCTAATGAAAAGAGTTAATTTTTATACTAACCTAAAGATAAAAATATAGGCTGATGAATTAGTTCCCAAACAAATAAAGTAAAATGTTTACAGCAATACTATTGAGTTGACGTAATAATGCCATGCCACTAATTCCACAAGCGTTACAATTACATGTCTACGGCTCCATCACACTGGTAACGACAACATTTCAAAAATTATTTTATTTCTAATGCAAATTTTTATTCAATTTGAATGGAAGTAACTTCAAGTATTGACTCCAAAACGAAAGAAGATCCAGAAAGCATGTTTTCACTAATACCGAAGGAATTTAAAATCAAACTACTACTGTAATACCGATAATAGAAATAATTCAGCGGTAGATTGGAAAAATTGGATAAAATAAAAATAATTATTCGCTATATTCTCAATATAGGAGTAGTTTTTCACCCAGTGCCAACCCTTCATATTTCACTGACATCCACATAGGCTGACAGCCATAAGTGAATACTTGATTTACATTTAACTTCTCTGACAGAGAAAACAATCTGACCACATATAAGCGACCATGACTGTACACAGTAATACTGCCAATATCTGTCTTGCAGAAGACTAAAAAGAATTTTTATCAGTCAATAATTTTTTATAGAGGATACAATAAAAATGTGTTTAGCCACTCATAAATGAAGTTAATCTAAAGAGTAGGAAAAGGAACAGTTTAAGCAAGGAAAAGAAACGTAGATGTGATAAACGTATTAAGAGGAATTTCAGTCCTATTGAAATCAAAGTGAAAACATAAAAATGGACAGAAAAGAAAATGAGGGGGAAACTAACAGTCAAATACTGAAGAATGCAAAACCTTTAAATATAAGGGAGAACTCAAGGGGATAAAAAAAATAAAATAAATAAATAAAAATATCAATGAGAGATAGGAAGCAGAGATTACAGAATAAACCTCGAGTTAGAGAACGACGAGAATCAGCAAGAGACGCCGAAGATGTAGAAGGATCAGTGAAATTGGGGAATGTGGGGGGTGGGGGATGGGGGGTTTAGGGTAGCAGGAGAAACCCCTTGGAATGTATTCAAGGAGAGCAAATTCCATCTAAGTTTCGTATTTACATGTTAATGGAAACGTTGAGCGAAAGTTTTGAAGAGACCGCTCTCAGATCGAATAGTCTGTTTGTGAGTGTTGATTATATATACATATATATATACTGTATGTATATATATATATATATATTATATATATATATATATATATATATATATATATGTATATATATATATATATATATATATATATATATATATATATATATATATATATATATACACACTGTATATATGTGTATATTTATATGTGTGTGTATTTATGTATAAGCATACATATAATCAGTGTGTAAACATATATATACAGTACATACATACACACACATATATATTTACATATAATTATATATATATATATATATATATATATATATATATATATATATATATATATATATATATATATATATATATATATATATATATTATACACACACAGACAGACATACACACATACTATGTATATATATATATATATATATATATATATATATATATATATATATATATATATATATATATATTTATATATATATATATATATATATATATATATATATAATGTATATATATATAACTGGTAGAGTTTTCGAGATGCTAAAAAAAAGCATTAGGATGTAGACATTTTTAAGTTGAACGGTGAGGAAAGTGGCTTGTGGTAGTCGATGTTTGCTTGATTATACAGCGTTATACAGTTGGTAAAAGGGGGCAGAAACTCTAGAGGCTGGTAAAAGTCATAAAGTGTTGGTAAAGGGAGAGATGAAAGGGAATTTTAGGAAGATATGAAAGGAAGAGAGAAAGATCGAGAATGAACTTTTAGTCTGGATGGCGGAAGAATGAAAGTGTTTGGTTTTAATTAGCGTTATGGAGTGAACTTCCTAAACGAGAGAAGAAAAGAAGAGCTAAATCACGAATTAAGTAAAGTGAAGAAGGCAGCAGGATCTCTGCAAAAGATTGAGAAGAGAAGAGGAGTGTGGTTCAAGGCACAAGTCGAAATGTATGAGTGAACGTTGAGAAAATTTGAGAGAAAGGGTAGAAGATGTTGCTGGATGTTATACGATGGCGTGAGAAAGACTGAAAGCTGAGAAACTGTAGGTACGCAGGTTAGCCTGCGTTTAAACATAGATCCTCCTGTTGTGCCGATGATGATGCCTGTTAGTAAGTATAAAGGCATTCATCCGTAACACATCAGTTGACAGATGAAAAGGGCAGTTACTTTTGTACTGAGCTTCCTCTGCAGTTGCTAGTTTTTATGGAAAGTTCTATATATATATATATATATATATATATATATATATATATATATATATATATATATATATATATATATATATATATACATATACATATGTGTGTGTGTGTGCGTGAGGAGTGTATATATATATAAATATCTCCCGTATGTATTTTCTCCTTTTGTAGCGGGGCGGCCGCTGTCAATTATGTAGCATACCGAGTAGCTGGTCAACAGTAGTTGGTAACAAAAGGAATAGAGAAGTACAAGGGCCTAGTAACCTAATCCTAAAACACTCATTCAAAACAGATGTTGTATATGTAAACAACTAGGAAGAAAAAAAGCTAGCACACACAGGTTACACGAGGCGATCAAAAGTTGCATCTTAGGAAAACTTCGAAAGCATAACTTTACGAAGAACCTTTCCTAAGTAATGATATGTCAACATCTCCATACGGTTCCATTTTGATTAGGTTCCATTAACGATTCTTTAAGTTTTTTTTGCCCCGGTTGGGACTTACTCCATCCACAGTGAACGGACCTCTTTAAGAAACTGAAGCATTGAATACCTTTAATTTAGAGGTAAGCTGTATAAAAATTAGAGGGGTGATGGTGAATGACAGTAAGAGATCCAAGTCTTAGTTGGTTATGCCTGGTGAAGTCTTTTGGCGCGGTTTGTTTGCACGAAAAGCTCCGAGTGGAATTTTACGAAAATTTGACCTAAAGTGGGGGCCATGACTAGCAACAAGTAACTAGATTCTGGGAGAGATAGGAATGAAGATAAGGTGAAGAGGCCTTTGTAGGGCAGACTGCTCAACCATGGCGGAAGTTTGAGATCTCCAAATGTTCATGTTGAACATGAGATTGCTGAAGTTTGTTTTGTAATAAACGCAAATTGTGTAATGTTACTTTTAATATAATACTTTATGTAACCGCATTTTTCGATAAGTGTGACAGAACACATGTATCACATTTTATTGTATAAAGAATACCTTAAATCTTGCTAATATTTCCACAAGATATCGTTCATATAAGTTCATGTAAGGGAAAATATCACAGTATATACCCATTCCGTGACCATTACTGAGGCAGTCAATTTTAATAAACTCTGTCTATCTTTATCATTTATGCCATATTTTTTCCATAATTTCTTCTTGACAACGTTAAATTAAGCTCGGGTAGAAGCCAGGTAGGCGTAATCAAATTAATGATTAAGGCAATTCGGGAATACAAGGTTTCCTCTCGTAAATAGATTAAGACTATTACTCTGGGTTGTTAGATGATTACAGCCTGCAAACCATGGGAGAAATGTCTTTTAATTCATGTTTGTATATCTTGGCTATGATAGATTTTTAAATTATGACTGAGTTTTAATTTTCTAGGAAGGTTTAATGTGTTATCTTTTTTATTCCAAAATCTTAATGTAAGAGGTTTTCAGCAATAATCATTATATATTATTATTACAACTATATTGATGATTTTCTATTCTCAAACCCTGAACTATCCACTCATTACATTATATTCTCTCACCTTAGGATATCACAGTAATACTATTCCGTATGTCCATTTTATCACTATCATTAAACAAGCAAATATGAAACAGTGTCAATTTTTATATTGTATATTTTCTGTCCTTTTTAGCTGAAAACATCGGTCATGTCAGGAAAGTGAGTGCCAAAAATAGATCATTTTTAGTACTACTGAACTCGCATTCTACCATCTTCTTGCTAGCAAAGCTGTTATGGAAATGCTTAAGAACTGGTTGCATCTGGTTACAAAATTGCAAATGCAAATGGTAAACACTTCCTTTAAGTCGTTTTAACTTATATTGCAAGGTTCTCTCCAATACTGTAGAGCTAAAACATTTTCCTAAACATTTCTTAATCGTAAAGTAAATCAGTCAATCTTTACTATACTCCTGTTCTATTAATATCAGCTTCTTTGCTTAATATGAGTTATATCTTTCTATTAGATAACCTTAGACATATGGCCAGCCAAATAACCTAACAGTAAACCCAAGGAAAAAAGAAGATATACATATCAAAATATAAATATTGAATAGTTTCAGCTCAAATTGTGATTATTGATTTCAGTAGGAATTGACTGAGTGAGATATTGTGTGTGTGTGTGTGTGTGTGAATGTGTGTGTGTGTGTATCAGCTGTTCGCATGTTTCTTCTTCAAATCGTTGGTTACAGATGTACACGGTCTTGCTGTTTCTAACCAAATCTATAAAAGTGAGGTTGCTAGGCCTACCATATTTCTTCTTGACCTCAACAGGCGTTGGTGCTCATATAAAGTTATAGGAATTGATGTGTAGTGGAAAGTTGTAAATCACGGATCTACCAAATGTGAGCCAAGTTCTGCGCGACTCATCCACAGTCATTTCCTTGTCATATGACAATATCATTTCACATTCCTATCCTTATTGCGATTATCTCACCCGTTTATCTTTACTTCTTAGTTCTTAATTCTTACTGAGATTATCGCACTAGTTTATCTTATTGCAATTATCTCGCCCGTTTAATTTTACTTCTTAGGTTTTAATTTCTCTGAGATTATCTCACCCGTTCATTTTACTGCAATTATCTCACCCGTTTAATTTTACTTCTTAGGTTTTAATTCTTACTGAGATTATCTCACCCGTTTCATTTTACTTTCTAGTTTCTAAGTCTTACTGAGATTATCTCACCCGTTTATCTTACTGCAATTATCTCACCCGTTTAATTTTATTTCTTAGGTTTTAATTCTTATTGCGATTATCTCACCCGTTTATCTTTTCTCCCTAGTTCTTAATTCTTATCGCAATTATCTCACCCGTTTATCATTACTCTTCCTTTGCTAATCCCATCTTTATTAACTTAGGTTTTAATTCTTATTGTGATTATCTCACCCGTTTATCTTTTCTCCCTAGTTCTGAATTCTTATCACAATTATCTCACCCGTTTATCATTACTCTTACTTTGCTTATCCCATTTTTATTAACTTAGGTTTTAATTCTTATTGCGGTTATCTCACCCGTCTATCTTTACTTCCTAGTTCTTAATTCTTACTGACTGAGATGATCTCACCCGTTCATCTTATTGCAGTTATCTCACCCGTTAAATTTTACTTCTTAGGTTTTAATTCTTATTGCGATTATCTCACCCGTTTACCTTTACTTCCTAGTTCATAATTCTTACTGAGATTATCTCACCCGTTTATCTTATTGCAATTATCTCACCCGTTTAATTTTACTTCTTAGGTTTTAATTCTTATTGCGCTTATCTCACCCGTTTATCTTTACTCCCTAGTTCTCAATCCTTATCGCGGTTAGCTCACCCGTTTATCATTACTCTTCCTCTGCTTCTCCCATCTTTATTAACTTTCCGCTTTTTCTTGTCGCTCATCCAACCCCCAAAGCGGCTCGGCGCGGCAGCGTAACCGACTTCGAGATAATTATTATTTATTCATGGTACGTGATCTCATTACTGAGAAGTTACGCGCTTACTTCCCGTTATTTCGCCGTAGAGTCTGCGGATAAATCTAATTATAATGAGCGCTTTTTTTCTTTCTTTGTCTTTGATGCTTCTCGAATTGATTATTTACCGTAGGCCTGATGTGAGAAATTATCAAGCTGCTGCTGCTGCTGCTGCTGCTGCTGCTATACTGCCGTGAGATACGGTGGTATTTTAGATGCATACTAGTAATTGCTGGGTTTGCTGCGTGTTTATTTCGTGGGTAAAAGATTGCTTGGTGGTGTATGTATGTATGTGTGTATGTATGTATGTATGTATGTATGTATGTATGTATGTATGTATGTATGTATGTGTACATATATAATATAATATAATATATATATATATATTATATATGTACAGCATGTATGTATGTATGTACATATACAGTATGTATATATATATATATATATATATATATATATATATATATATATATATATATATATATATATATATATATATATATATATATATATATATATATATATATATATATATATATATACACACACACATACATACACAAGCAAGCAATCTTCTACTCACGAAATAAACATGCATCAAAATAAGTAATTATATATATATATATATATATATATATATATATATATATATATATATATATATATGTGTGTGTGTGTGTGTGTGTGTGTGTGTGTGTGTGTGTGTGTGTGTGTGTGTGTGTGTGTAAAAAACTAAGACACTCATATGTTTCCAGGTAATTCACGAGGCTATGAATAGAATATTCAGATCAGCATGCTTTAATGACTTCTCGAAATCCAGCTCGCACAAGGAACAGCTTTGCTCAAGCGACCTGCTGTATACAAACTACAAAATTAAATATTCCAATAACTAGCGGGCACGTCGTTACGATATGCAGCCTAACAGTAACATACGATACTTGAAGACCGCAAGTTTTCATTTAAAGAGAAGAAGTAACTCTACTAGATGCGGTACATACATAAAAGCCCTTCCCAAGGTCCTGATTAACATGATTTTCTAAATTTTTGCTTCGCCCTGTACAATAAGGTTATTCTTTCCTTGATATAATTTCCCAAGGTTTTAACTTACCTTTGTAAAGCACAGGTATTCTCTCCCTGATATATTTTTCCAGCCCCTTTACTTCGCTTTGTAAAGCACAGGTACTTTCTCCATGATATTATTTCCCAAGCTTTTTGCTTCCTCCTTTTAAGCACTGGTATTCTCTCCCTGATATAATTTCTCACAGTTTTTTACTTCGCTTTATAAAGCACAGGTACTTTCTCCATGATATTTTTTCCCAAACTTATTTGCTTCCTCCTTTAAAGCACTGGTATTCTCTTCCTGATATAATTTCTCAAACCTTTTACTTCGCTTTATAAAGCACAGGTACTTTCTCCATGATATTATTTCCCAAACTTTTAGCTTCCTCCTTTAAAGTACTGGTATTCTCTCCCTGATATAATTGCTCAAACCTTTTACTTCGCTTTATAAAGCACAGGTACTTTCTCCATGATATTATTTCCCAAACTTTTAGCTTCCTCCTTTAAAGCACTGGTATTCTCTCCCTGATATAATTGCTCAAACCTTTTACTTCGCTTTATAAAGCACAGGTACTTTCTCCATGATATTATTTCCCAAACTTTTTGCTTCTTCCTTTAAAGCACTGGTATTCTCCCTGACATAATTTCTCAAACCTTTTACTTCGCCTAAGAAAGCACAGTTACTTTCTCCATGACATTATTTCCCAAAAGTTTTGCTTCCTCCTAGTATTCTCTCCCCGATATAACTTCTCAAAGTTTTTACTTACCTCTGTAAAGCACAGGTATTTTCTCCCTACTATAATTTCCCAAAGTTTTTTCTTCCTCTTATGAACCCCAAGTATTCTCTCCCTGACATAATTTCCCAAAGTTTTTACTTCCCTTTATAAAACTCAGGTATTCTCTTCGTGATGTAATTTCCCAAAGTTTTTTCTTCCTCTTATATATCCCAAGTATTCTCTCCCTGATATAATTTCCCAAAGTTTTTACTTCCCCTTATAAAACTCAGGTATTCTCTCCGTGATGTAATTTCCCAAAGTTTTTTCTTCCTCTTATGAATCCCAAGTATTCTCTCCCTGATACAATTTCCCAAAGATTTTACTTCCCTTTATAAAACTCAGGTATTCTCTCCGTGATGTAATTTCCCAAAGTTTTTCTTCCTCTTATGAATCCCAAGTATTCTTTCCCTGATATAATTTCCCAAAGTTTTTACTTCCCTTTATAAAACTCGGGTATTCTCCGTGATGTAATTTCCCAAAGTTTTTTCTTCCTCTTATGAATCTCAAGTATTCTCTCCCTGATATAATTTCCCAAAGTTTTTACTTCCCTTTATAAAACTCAGGTATTCTCTCCGTGATGTAATTTCCCAAAGTTTTTTCTTCCTCTTATGAACCCCAAGTATTCTCTCCCTGATACAATTTCCCAAAGTTTTTACTTCCCTTTATAAAACTCAGGTATTCTCTCCGTGATGTAATTTCCCAAAGTTTTTCTTCCTCTTATGAATCCCAAGTATTCTCTCCCTGATATAATTTCCCAAAGTTTTTACTTCCCTTTATAAAACTCAAGTATTCTCTCCTCTGATATAATTTCCCAAAGTTTTTACTTCCCCTTATAAAACTCAGGTATTCTCTCCGTCATGTAATTTCCCAAAGTTTTTTCTTCCTTTTATGAATCCTAAGTATTCTCTGCCTGATATAATTTCCCAAAGGTTTACTTCCCTTTATAAAACTCGGGTATTCTCCGTGATGTAATTTCCCAAAGGTTTTTCTTCCTCTTATGAATCCCAAGTATTCTCTCCCTGATACAAATTCCCAAAGTTTTTACTTCCCTTTATAAAACTCAGGTATTCTCTCCGTGATGTAATTTCCCAAAGTTTTTTCTTCCTCTTATGTATCACAAGTATTCTCTCCCTGATATAATTTCCCAGAGTTTTTACTTCCGCTTATAAAACTCAGGTATTCTCTCCGCGATATAATTTCCCAAAGTTTTTACTTCCCCTTATAAAACTCAGGTATTCTCTCTGTGATGTAATTTCCCAAAGTTTTTTCTTCCTCTTATGAATAAACTCAGGTATTCTGTCGGTGATATAATTTCCCAAAGTGTTTACTTCCCCTTATAAAACTCGAGTATTCTCTCTGTGATGTAATTTCCCAAAGTTTTTTCTTCCTCTTATGAACCCCAATTATTCTCTCCCTGATATAATTTCCCGAAGTTTTTACTTCCCTTTATAAAACTCAGGTATTCTCTCCGTGATGTAATTTCCCAAAGTTTTTTTCCTCTTATGAATCCCAAGTATTCTCTCCCTGAAATACTTTCCCAAAGTTTTTACTTCCCTTTATAAAACTCAGGTATTCTCTCCGTGATATAATTTCCCAAAGTTTTTACTCCCCTTTATAAAACTCACGTATTCTCTCCCTGATATAATTTCCCAAAGTTTTTACTTCCCTTTATAAAACTCAGGTATTCTCTCCGTGATGTAATTTCCCAAAGTTTTTTCTTCCTCTTATGAACCCCAAGTATTCTCTCCCTGATATAATTTCCCAAAGTTTTTACTTCCCTTTATAAAACTCAGGTATTCCCTCCGTGATATAATTTCTCAAAGTTTTTAGTTACCTTCATAAAGCACAATTATTCTCTCCCTAATATAATTTCCTGAAGTTTTTACTCCATCTTATAAAACGCAGGTATTCTTTCCCTGATACAATTTCCCAAAGTTTTTCTTCCTCTTATAAAGCCCGGGTATTCTCTCTCTGATATATTCTTTCAGAGTTTTTATAAACTGCCCTCCGTTTAAAATGTAAATATTATACAAAATACAACCAAAGTTAATGAGTTTTCGTTGTTTTAACAGTGTATAAAAATACGCTCTAATAACTGTTGAGAATAATTATGATTCTATTGTCACTGCATTGAAAGGATTTAATTTATTTTGTTACGTATTTTGGATCAAATTAAATGTGACGTGATAATTTTACCAATAAAATATAGCCTCATAAATCTGTCAAGTGAAAGAAAAGGTCGAGAAACATTTTGTTAATGAAGTGTTAAAACACTGCCCTTGCTGGCTTGATTGTAAATACGTCATAATTTTCTCTTTTCCGTCATGGGAAACTGGAAAATCTAAGAAAGCTGTTGAGGATAACCCACAAAATTATCTCTCTCTCTCTCTCTCTCTCTCTCTCTCTCTCTCTCTCTCTCTCTCTCTC
>NC_089758.1:20251733-20279233 GCF_040412425.1 Macrobrachium rosenbergii
GAACCATGACTCCATGTCACATACCCAAAATGTGACCAAATGAAAAAATTTGTATAAAAATATCAACATAAAACAACAGAAAAATAGCTGAATATGAAGAGAATTCCTGGTGGTTATCAACAATCACTTCGCGTTGAATGTAAATGTAAGTCCAAAATGAAAGGTTATTAAACCCACAACACACAACAATGGGACAAAGATTAATGCATAAAATGAATAGTCCCCTTTATTGAAATCATTTATATTAGTGCAAGCAAATTCGCAGGAAAATTAAAAGTTTAATCAACCAGATAGATACAAACAGGTGAGAACAAAAAAATTAACATTTGAAGAATGATATCTCCCTGTTATTAACATCAATCTGGTGTTGGTGTATGGAAACATAAACCAAAATGAAAATCCAAAATGAAAATGTAAATAAACATTCAACAAAATAAAATTAACAATAGGAATAAATTAACAACGTATAAAGCGAATAATTCCACTCTGTTATTAACACCAAGCTCGTGTTGACGCATGTAAATAAACACACCACAATGAAACGAAAAGGTAAAATAAAAAATATTAACAAATATAAAAGAGAATAATTTTCCCGTGTTGCTAACCCCAAGCCCGTGTTGGCGCATGTAAATACGCATGCGACACGGGCCGAAATAGGCTGGCTTTTGACAGCGCTAATGTGGAATAAACAGTCGCAGGCAGAAATATACATTTCTGGTGGTAAATATGCGAGCGGATGTTATTACGTGTACGTTACTCATTCGCATGTTAAGAGTCGCATTATTCGCTGGTGTTAAGCCGTCCAATGCCCTGAAATGCTGCGAATAAACGAACGTTTGGGAAACGGGTTTTATTGCGACGAATTCCTCCGACTTGTTGTGGCTTTCCAGTTGCGTGAAAATTAGATGCAACATCAGCTCTGAAATTAGACGGATAATTCAAGTGATGACGATACTAGTGACTGAATTAATAACGAGAAGAACTCGCGTTTTAATTGTCCAATATTCAGCTCAAAGTGAAACTATTACATTTGTCTTTAACTTTGTTGCATTCACTAGTTCCATTGGAAAAATAAAATGTGAGGTGTTGAAGCGTAAATCTTTGCCATAGGAACCTGAAGCTCTCGTCACTTAACAAAGGGTTTCGGCCAAGTGTAACTTATTTTATAAAACCACGAATAAGTTCGCGTACAGCATGAAAACTTGCATGAACGATTTCTTAAGGATACGTATCCAATGCTCAAACAATCGACCAAATTCATTTCTTTCTCGAAATAACTAAAGAACTGTTACGTCCATTTTCGAATCGAATTCGAAAGCGCGCGAGACCTGGCAAGGTGTGCGTGTGTGTGCGCTTGGAGGTCGTCGCTTGGCATGAACTGGTTCCTTCTGGCCCTAACGATACCGAACAGGCCCTATACTCTGCCGGGACCCCTTTGTCATTGCACGTGCGTTGCTGCTAAAACACTCGCTGTGCCCTACCGGCGTGCCAAACGTACGATAGCGACAATACGCGATCCCGGCTCTTATCGGAATTGCTATGGTCCAGTTCTTTCGCCGGATTGCTAATGCAACGTTATTCTTACGCCCGATTAAACGGTGGATATTTTTAGACTCTCCATCTAGATTATAAACCAGACCCCTTGTCTTTGCTGGACGAGGTCATAGCAACGCGAGAGTGACCCAAGTTTTGATCGTGGTGAGAAGCATCTGACTGCCACTTCGCAGCCAGTTCATCTCAGTTGTCAACAGCTGGCCGTTCCGATGAGAACGTTCCTCGGGTCTCTTTGGCGCCTCCCTCGTCTGGTGTTTGTGTCGCGCGCCTCGTCCGTTTCCTGCGAAATGGCTTAAGTTTAAAACTGCATTCTGTATTTTCCTGATCAATGTCATAGCTGTATCCAAAGAGCCTTTTTTTTTTTACATATTCTGTAAAAAGACTTGTCTTCAAAAATATCCATGAATAGTAAAAGCTGAAACACTGAATTCCCTAATAAAAGATTTCGCTGAATGATGCCATCGAATGTGGCTATCGATGACAAAAACGAGAGTGAGTGATCATGAATTCGAAGCGCGTGGTTTGTTTGACAGCTGTTGAGGCCAAAATGGACAGAAAGTATGACACGATTCTCTTCGTGATTCTTTTCACCCTCCTCCTCAGCACCGAAGGTACGTAAAACGTTTGTGTTTGGTCCGCTGACTGGATAGAATGAATCTTTCCATTTTCAATTACAGAGAATAAGATGCTGATCTCTTTCTCTCTCTCTCCCTCCACTTCTTAAAGATTTAGGAACTAAGAGTACGTAAGTCAATGCATAACTAGTTGATATGCAAATCTGTCTATTCTTTTCACTGTCTTCTTATATTCAGTTAGATAACAGTCCAATTACGTTGATTTCTTCACGGGAAGAGTTTTCTGTACAAACCTCTATGGTATTTAAAAGATGATAATATTACTAATCTATTATTTAGTTTTACGACGTTGCATAAACTTATCAGTTTTTTAGTCAAATAGTAAAAGTGAAAAAAACAGCTGTAATTTATACAGTTTTTCTGTGAATAACTTATTCATTAAATCCCAGTGTAAACTCTCACTAAACCGGAAAAATTACTTGCAATAAACAAACTGCCTAATGAAAAGACTTACTGATATTAGGTTTATTGGGTTAAGGGGTCTCCTCATCAACCCGCATTTTCTATTCATTTATCATTTAGGTAATCATTCTAAAAAGCAAAACCACTAAAATATACGGAAAGTATTTTAAAGTAAATAAATCTACGTTTTCATATGAACATGGTAAAGATTTTTTTATAGTTAGTCCCATAAATGTACCTCGAAATATTTCATCTTCATCGGAACGTTTTCATAAAGGAGTTTTTAATTACAAGTTTCGTTTGTAAACCTTGTATTATCTTTCCAGATCACATATTTATGTATCTCTTCCATAATATTCATTGGCAATGAAAATTTTATCAAAGCCAAAAGTTTTCACGGTTTGTGTGAACATGTTAGCAAATAGGCTACACGTTTTTAGTATTATACGTTTATCCAAACCACAAAGTCAAGATATAAAGGAGTTCTTGCTTGTAAATTTCATTTGTAAAAACTTGTGTTATCTTATACATCATGTTTTTAAGTAGTATGTCTTCCCAAATATTCACTGGCTGTCAAACTTGTCTGTATATTTCATTTGTAAACTTGTGTTATCTTATACATCATATTTTTAAGTATGTCTTCCTAAATATTCATTGGCTATCAAACTGTTATCAGAGCCAAAAAACGTTTTTACGGTTTGTGTGAACATGTTGTTCGCATCTTAAATAAAAAAAAATAAAAATAAAAATGAAACATAAAAAGTAGCGAATCAACAAAAGGCAGAGAAAGTCAATCTGTAGATGTGCTTTTGTGTAATCATGTGGCTTCCATTTTTTCCCCCCAAAAAAAGGACACAAACGTTTTTTTTTTTTTTTATACCCACGACTGGGGAAAACCGCCTTTGAGATGAAAGGGTTTCCCTCTTTCCTTATCAGCTTCGGGTGTGTGTGTGTGTGTGTGTGTGTGTGTGTGTGTGTGTGTGTGTGTGTGTGTGTGTGTGTGTGTGTGCTCGAACTCGAAGATTAAAGCAAATGCTCTTTCAAACGTTCTTTCCTTCGACCTTTTTTTTTTTTATTATTTTTTTATCTTTATCTTAACTCTCAAACGAATCTTTGATGTAGGAAGAGATATAGTTTGTGGGAGATATAGTATGTGTGTGTGTGTGTGTGTGTGTGTGTGTGTGTGTGTGTGTGTGTGTGTGTGTGTGTGTGTGTGTGTGTGTAACGTGCGTGCAGGCAAATGTTGAATGTGAACAGGAGTAAATTTCCTCCCCATTTTCAGTAAAATATATATATATATATATATATATATATATATATATATATATATATATATATATATATATATATATATATATATATATATACATATACATATACTGTATTTATATATTATTGATAAGGCAGAGGAAATTTTCTCCCATTCACATTCAATATTCGCATGCATGCATACACACACATACACACACACACACACACACACACACACACACACACATATATATATATATATATATATATATATATATATATATATATATATATATATATATATATATAACATTCTAATACAGCAGAAGCACATACCAGTTATAATTCCCTGTAGAGGAAGTTAATCTCAAGATATATATAATTCGATATTAACCAGTATTTCTTTTAATGAATATAAAATGTCACACATTTATAAGTGACAAGAACTCATAACCTCCTAAGTATTACAAATTTATTAATGAATTATCTTGATGGAGATGGGTTGATATGGATTCTAAGTAGAAAATATAAAGAACAGGAATATATACTCAGAGTCGATATCCACCAATATCTCTCTAGATGGCCGATTGGTCAAAGTCGGCTGTTTGCCCGTGTTCTAAACCCAAGGCCCAGGTTCGAATCGTAGCCGGGGCGGAAGTACTAATCACTTATAATCTCCTTTAAATGTAATGTATCCCCAAGGGAGAGTGAATTCTATAGTACACGATATTTGTAGGTTGTTGGTTCAGAATACCGTATATGTATGTATATATATATATATATATATATATATATATATATATATATATATATATATATATATATATATATATATATATATACATACATATATATATGTGTGTGTGTGTCTGTGTACGTATATATATATATATATATATATATATATACACATACATATATACATATACATATTCATCAAAGCACCATGAAACACTTATACGAATTAATCCACTGATTAATACATCAACGAAAGGATAAATTGGTTATTCGGGAAAAATGGAAAGTAATCCAATATATATAAAAGAGCTTCAACAAACAAATCCCTCCCCAGAGAATTCCTGTCTTTATTGAAGAGACTTTTAATCTCGCTGGAATAAGACACGGGACTGTTGACAGATTGATTTATTGAATTGATCAATTCCCGTCACATCCCTCCAGAATTTAGCATTGGCTGCTGCAAAGACTTATTGGAAAGTCGAAATCGGTTCAATCTTTTGATGCTCGTGTGTGTGTGTGTGTGTGTGCGTGTCTAGATTTACATATGCGTGTGTGAATAATTGCGTGCACATGTCTATTTGTGTATTTTTCTGATCTGTAATATTCACTTAACACTACACAGATGTAGAGAGATTTGTTGTTAGTGTGTGTGTGTGTGTGTGTGTGTGAGTGTGTTTGTGTGTGTGTGTGTGTGTGTGAGTGTGTTTGTGTGTGTGTGTGTGTCCTGATGTGCATTACTGTGTTTAATAAGCTCGATCATGTAAACTCGTGCATGTCTATTTTCGTGATAATCACTTAACTCGACACTGGTGTGTAAATAATTGTATGTGTTGGTGTGTGTGTATATATTCGTGTGTATGTGTCTGTTTCTTTTATTTGTTATATCAGCTACGCCATGTGACTGAAAACAGATTATATATATGTATATGTATATATATATACAATGTGTGCGTGTATAAGACTGTATGATTATGTATCTGTTTCCAACGTCTGTCTCAGCCATTTATAATTCCATTGGAAAGAAATCACTTTATGAATCATTTGAAATGACTGCAATCCTCCTTTCATTTCCGGTCATTTTGAAAGTAATGAGATTAAAAAGGATCTCGCAATTGCCCAAGAAGATTTTTCCGATTAGATTATGTTTCTTGTCGTCAGTTAAGCCATAATCCCCCTTTTCTGCCTCTTTGCCATCTCTCGTTTCATGCTTGCGAAGCTATTTCATGCTATTTCACCTATCGTTTCTCGTGTGTGACACTTTCACACTTAATTTTGCAATTGTTGTTTTCCGCACTTACGTCAGTTTCAGCCAGTGAGGAAGAGAAAACCTTTTAATATTCATAGGGACCAACTCTCTCTCTCTCTCTCTCTCTCTCTCTCTCTCTCTCTCTCTCTCTCTCTCTCTCTCTCTCTCAGTGAAATACTAGAATTAGGAATCTGTCTAGCATCTGTGACCTTTGTTGCAGCTGTGACGTCAGGGTAATGTATAATAATCACTTATTACTAAGAACATGAATACTAATCCTATAAGTAAGAGACAGAAACAGCAATGATAAAAGTCTTATATATATATATATATATATATATATATATATATATATATATATATATATATATATATATATATATATATATGTGTGTGTGTGTGTGTGTGTGTGTGTGTGTACATATATATATATATATATATATATATATATATATATATATATATATATATATATATATATATATATATATATATATATATATAAATATATATATATATATATATATATATATATATATATATATATATATATACAGTATATATATATATAATATATATATGTATACATACATATAGGCTATATACAAGCATATATATATATATATATATATATATATATATATATATATATATATGTATGTACATATATACTGTATATATATATATATATATATATATATATATATATATATATATATATATATATATATATATATATATATATATTTTTGTTTATAAAATACTATCATGCACTCCATGTCCAAAAAGAAAACGAAAAAGGTATAAAAAGTCAGATAAGTCCAAAGAATATATTATTAAAATGCACTGCCTTTTAAGCTGAAGGTAACTGCTGAGACTTATTTTCTTCTAATTTAACAGAAGGTTCGACGAATTACTCATATAACATCCAAAATGCAATCAATTAACGACTCATCATCTCATCGAGTTTCTCTCTCTCTCTCTCTCTCTCTCTCTCTCTCTCTCTCTCTCTCTCTCTCTCTCTCTCTCTCTAAATATAAAAACCAAAAAGGTAGAGATCGTTGTCCACCAACATTTTTTCACAGCCAAACTTCCCCATTGTGAAGGTGCTTAGTTTAAAATTCTTGGCGTCATTGGTGACAGTACGACCACCTTTAAGCAAAAGTCCTAAACTTATTTTCTTTCTTTTGTGTCCATTGGCCCAAACAGTGATGCACTCTTGATTGAATGATTTTCTGGTTAAGTTTTACTTCTATTTTTCTCATCAAATGCAATGTTAGAATTGTTTCTATATCAAGAACAGGTTCGATATTTGAATTATGTTGTGTGTATAATGCAGTAGATAAGTGAATATAAATATAAACATATGCATACATTTATATACTCACATACATACATACATATACATATACACATATATATATATCTATATATATATATATATATATATATATATATATATATATATATATATATATATATATATTTATATACATAGATAAATAGATAGATAGATAGACAGATATTTGTGTATATAATAATCCACCTTTTATTAATCATAGATGTTGCCATTTAAAAATATATAGGTTATGTACTTTTTGTGAACTAGATAGCACCCAGAACACCCAGCCGATGACAGATTGAATGTTACATAAAACAGTGGATTCTAACATAATGTTAAGTAAGAGCAAGCTCCAGATGTTAGGAAAATAGAGTTTTAGGTCTGTACTAGAAAACAACGTTTTCTGTTTACCGAATCTAGGTGCCTCATATATATATATATATATATATATATATATATATATATATATATATATATATATATATATATTTGTGTATGTATATATATACAGTATATATATGTGTGTGTGTGTATCAGTAAGAACTAAAAGGTAGAGAAATTGTGTGGATTACGCTTACAGAGGTTTACCTATTTTAGAACAGTGGCTAATGTTTGCAGATGGTTCGGTGATGAGGAGAGAATGGAAGAACTGAGGACGGTGGGTTGTTGAAAAGAGTGCACACTTCAAAAGTTTAAGGAGGAGGGAGAAGAGAAAGACCTAGAAGGTGCTTGATAGATGAGTGAGAGAAATACTAGAAAGCACGGACCTCAACATCCAGGAGACGACAGATTGCGTGCAAGATGAAAGTGAACAGATAGTGTGTGTACGTGTTTGTGTGTGTACGTATGTGTATATGTGTGTGTGTGTTTTGTGGGTAGGTGGGTGGAGGTGGAAGCACTGTCGAGTTACTGATAAGCCTTCTGAGGCAGTTAATGGCATGTGTTGCTCCTCTCAAATTCTGCCATAAATGTGCAAAATTCAATATTTTGTCTTTTTTTTATAAATACCGATATCTGAGAGAGCAGTTGACTGAACGGGTATTGTTGTAATGTCGTGTGTTGTTCCTCTCAAATTTGACCAAAAGGAGCAAAATTCAATATTGTGTCTCTTTAAAAATACGTGATTTCTGAGAGAGCAGTTGACTGAACGAATATTATTGTAAAGTCTTGTGTTGTTCCTCTCAAACTTTACCATAAAGTTGCATAAATTCAATATTTTGTCTTTTTTTTTAAATCATACGATCTCTTAGAGAGCAGTTCACTGAACTGATATTAATATAATATCTTGTGTTGCTTCACGCAAATTTTACCATAAATGTGCAAAATTCAATATTTTTTTTTAAATACGCGATTTCTGAGAGAGCAGCTGACTGAACGATTATTTTATTGTAATATCGTGTGTTGTTCCTCTCAAATTTTACCATAAAGGTACAAAATTCAGCAATTGCCTATTTTTTTTTTAATCATACTATTTCTGAGAGAGCATGTGACTGAACCAATATTAATGTGCTGCCCCTTACTGAGAGAACAGCTAATTAAACGCATATTTTTTCCTGGTGTAATACACTGTTTTTTTCTTTTTGCTCCTTACAGTGAAGGGACCTTTTCAATTTGCGTTCGAGAATCGAGAAATTTTCATTTGCATTTTTCCGTTACCAGTCAGAATTAAGGCCTTTTTTTATTTATGGTACACATTTATGGTAAAACGATGATAATTATCACCGACAGCCTGAAACTGTACAAGACGCATTTTTGCTCTTAAAGAACAAAGTATCTATATTAACTGTCAGGAAGCTTCTCCCATTACACATGGGAATGAATGACACAAACAATTATGATTTCCTGAGATATCTGATCCACCTTCCAGATCGGTCATTCACGCATCTCTCATAAGAAATTAGCTTCGTCAATGTTACACCTACAACTAGAGGTAGTTACTCGGATTTGTCAAAAAGGAAAAAAAAAATTGGATTTTATATCGTCATTGAAAGCCTGTTTGCAAAGGGAGTCGTTTAACAAGAGTCCATTTCTTTAACTTATTCGCATGTTTTAACATTTCTATTAGTTTAAACTGCTTGGTCGAGAGTTTGATTTCATGCGACGCTAAACTTTTTCCTCTTCTTGCAACAGTATATAATCTTTTGAACTCTAATTTTTGTAATGTAACGCTTTGGTAAAATTCTTTTAACTGAGTGTAGCAATCAATGATGTTTTTTTGTGCACCTGATATGATCATTAATCCGCAATTCATCCTCGTCTTAAATAAATTAGAACAGAGAAACTGGACTGGATTTAAAATCTGTGGCTTTTGATAATTTCATAATCTTTCACTTAAACAGACTTACTTTATAATGATTTCATTTGTGATGTATTAATATACGAGTAAGTATATGGGAGTAGCTATGTTATGTTAGTGTTTGTTAATTGCTGAAGTGTTTCCAGGCATTTAAACGATAATTATTTGAGAGGGTTAAAGTGAAAAAGAATGGTGTTTTCTCAGGTATCAAAATAAAAAGCTTTGCAGGAGTGATAAGCCAAATAAGAATAGAGGTTATTACTTTTAAATAATTCATATATATATAATTTACATATGTGTATATACATATATATATATATATATATATATATATATATATATATAATATATATATATATATATATATATATATATATATATATATATATATATAGACAGACATATAGATAGGTAGATTGATAGATAGATAGATATACATTATACTCGTAATATGCGTATGTTTGTTTGCCCGTGCCAAATACTAACTCCATAACCCACATTGAAGAAGGCAAGTTAATTCTAACATCCATCAAAATATACCATTAAAGAGAAAAACAACCACAAAGGAAGCAGAAGAAAACAGAGAACCGAGAGCAACTCACCTGTTTGTGTGTGTTTGTGTGTGTGGGGGTGTTTGTGAGTGTGAAGCATGCAAGTCCCCACGCGAGAAGCCCACCTGTTGGAGGCAGGTAATAAAATTAACGGCATCAGCGACCATCGCCGTGTATTGAAAATGGCTGAATGAGGTGTGTCCACACTCAGAGCTGAGTGGAGTGTTTACTTGTCTTTATTTGGTATTTTTCTTTATTTTTTCTAAGACTTGAAAGAACGTAACTTTATTTATTTTTTCTAGATTTTTTTTTCGACGACTAGAAATGACCGAACTTTATTTATTTTTTCTATATTTTTCTAAGGCTTTTACTCAATTTTATTCATTTCTTTTTTTTGTGAGACTATAATTAACCAAGCTTTATTTATTTTTTTTCTATATTTTTTCTACGACTAAAAAGGGCCTAACTTTATGTATTTTTTCTATATTTTTTCTAAGATTAGAAAGTAACTAAATTTATTTTTTTTACATTCTTCTGAGGCATTTACTTAATTTTATTTATTTCTGTTTTTTTCTCACACTAGAATTAACCAAATCTTATTTGCTTTTTCTATATTTTTTTTTTATAAAACTTTGACTTAATTTTATTTACTTCTGGTTTTTTCTAAGTCTAGAATTAACCAAATTTTATTTGCTTTTTCTATATTTTTTCTAAGACTCTGACTTAATTTTCTTTATTTTTTCTATATTTTTTCTAAGACAAAATACCTAACAGTATTCTTTTTTTCTAAGAAGAAAAAATGTAATTATATTCTTTTTTCTATATTTTTTCTAAGAAGAAAACCTAACAGTATTCTTTTTTATATATATTTTTTAAGCCTTGCAAGAACCTAAGGGAATTCTCAGATCTCATTTGCACGGTCTGCGAGATTGTAAATGAAAAATCATTATTTTACTTCATCTTGAAAATTCTAAAGGGATTCATTAAACGTCCATGCTGGCAAATTTTCATGGGCAAGATGGTTTAAATTAATACATCTAAATTCATATATTAAGCAAGAAATGCACCATGCTCGGTGTAAAATACATTTTCGTTAAGCTGTTCTTAAAATACTGAATACTTCTGTCAGTAATTGCAATTTATACGAATTGATACCACGCCGTTCAGTCAGCATTTGTGACATGGTATCAGATGCCAAGTGCTTCAAAGTAATAAGAAGCATATTCATATAAGACCAATGTTCTGAAAACTAGTTACAAAAAACATACTGTAATAATGGATATGTTCATGTCTGACCTGTGACGGATTTATGCATTGTAAATCGAAGAGCTAGAATAATTCAGCTTGTCTGTTATTGCGAACTAATTTCATATTCTTCACCTGTCACCTGAAATGATGGTTTAATTTAAAACGTAACAATATTCTTTTCCCTCATATCATTTTTTTCAGGGCAGAAAATATTTACTGAAATAAAACTGGGATTTTCAATCACTCGTTTGACGAGTTACTAAATTCACAAAGTTCTGTTTTCAGAATCGTTGCAAGATTGATGTTTTCTTGCAACAGATATAACAAAAATAAAAACAAAATACTCCGTTAAATTCTTATCTGTTAATAGTAAAATCATTACACAATCCTATTTTTTTTATTTTTTTTATTGTAAAAACTAATGTTTTCTACTAAACATCTAGAATACTGTATAACATACGTATAATTTTTTTCTTATTGAAACGCACACAAACGCATATACTGTATATATATATATATATATATATATATATATATATATATATATATATATATATATATATATATATATATAGAGAGAGAGAGAGAGAGAGAGAGAGAGAGAGAGAGAGAGAGAGAGAGAGAGAGAGAGAGAGAGAGAGAGATACATACTGTATATTTATAACCACTTAGAGTGTCTGCGGTAAAAGCGAATTGACTAAATAATACCGAGATGCATTCAGGAAGGAGACCTGATTATAAGAAATACATGATTTTATAAGTCGACTCTCCATAAGTAGAGCAGAGAAAGAAGAACCAAAAAAGTACAATAAGGTTATATGTAGGTTATATGGGGATTAGCACAGAGGTAATGGAAGAATAAGATGCCTTAGAAAACAGTATGAAAAGCTCAAATCTATAAAGAGAGAGAGAGAGAGAGAGAGAGAGAGAGAGAGAGAGAGAGAGAGAGAGAGAGAGAGAGCAGCTTACGCTAAAAATGTGGGCGAAGAACGAGAGAATTCAAATTACACACACGGCAGGAATCTTTCTGAGAGTCGGAAAACTTCATTGCTGGGCCTTTTTGGCCAGAGAGAGAGAGTTTTGGAGTATGGCCATGGTATGGTGGAATGTGATTAAATAAAATAAAAACATAGTTGTCCATCTGCAAAGGATGTACTGTCAAATATTCTACCTAACTTACACGTGTAGATTATAAATACGCAAATTTTCAAAACGAAATGTAAAAGTAGTTCGACCTCTTTTACGCCGTATCGTAGGCTATGTATCTCAATATAATTTCTTAAAAAGGTTTTATCCGTTCAAGATCTTTTTTACACAAAGTTTTGTCTAATTTAGGCCATTCTCCGTATTTTTATTCTTGTTTGATCGTTCTGGCATAAACATTCCCGAGAAACTTGTTGTCGCTATATCTTGAGATCTCTAAAGTCTTTACTGAGAAACTCGTATGGTTCCTACAATCTCCGGAAACTCACAATTAATCGTTTACTCTCTACTCCCTGCAGGGGGTAGTGCCGTCAGTGAACCTCCCGCGTGCACTGTAGGCACCACTTAAAGTTCTTTGCAGTGTCCCTTCGGCCCCCTAGCTGCAACCCCTTCATTCCTTTCACTGTGCTACTGTGCATATTCCCTTTCTTCCATCTTACTTTCCACCCTCTCCTAACAATTGTTTCATAGTAGAACTGTGAGGTTTTCCTCCAGCTACACCGTTCACATCTTTTTACTCTCAATTTCCCTTTCAGTACTGAATGATCTTATATTTCCAAATGCTTGGTCTTTGACCTAAATTTTATATGCCCTTCCATCCCATTTACTTTCTATTACTGACTTTCCAGATTATCATTCCTCTTCCATCTCTACAGGTGATTGCGATTGTCAGTTGTCATCTGTTCCTGTCCCCAATTTCCATCCATGGACAGAAATTGGGGACAGGAACAGATGACAATTGACAATCGCAATCACTTGTAAAAATGGAAGAGGAATGATAATCTGGAAAGTCAATAATAGAAAGTAAATGGGATGGAAGGGCATATAAAATTTAGGTCAAAAGCCAAGCATTTCTATCCATGGACTCTTCATGCATACTCCTTCCTTTATTTGGCATCTATTTTGTATTTCTATTTTCTATCTGCGTTTTCATTCAGTCTCGAATGTATCTTCCTCCACAGATCACCTCTGGGAGTAAGCGTCTATCGGAATGGAGAGATACCCAGTAATTAAATCATGCTTAGTGGTCCCAAGGCAGTTTCTACCTCCTCTCCCACTCTCTCGTCAGTAATAGCATTGTTGCGTTTGCTTGCAGCGCAAAACGAAATGTACACAATGAATACGTTTAAGTGGCACCTCTGAATTTTTTAGACACCACCGTAGAAACTGAGAGATTCTGTTTCTAACTTGTATTTCTCTTTTATATTTTTTTCCTTATCTTCGTCACCATACCTTGATCGTATTAGCTGTCACTAGTGGTCTATTGCTCCATCTTTTTTTTAAAATGAATAATCATATTATCAAGACTTTTCCCCCTTTCTTGTCCCTGGATTCTCTTTATTTGCTGTCTCTCTTGTACAGAAACTGGTTTCGAATTCGACATCTTCACTCCAGGTAATAGAAACAGGTACCTGTTTCTTTTCTCCACCAACCCCCCCCCCCCTTTGTAGAGGGATAGTGCCATCAGTGCATCTCATGCGGTGCACTGTACACATCACTCAAGGTTCTATGCAGCGTCCCTTCGGCCCCCAGCTGCAACCCCCCTTCATTCCTTTTATTGCACCTCTGTTCATATTATCTTCCTTCCATCTTACTGTCCAACCTCTCCTAACAATGGTTTCATAGTGCAACTGCGAGGTTTTCCTCCTGTTACACCTTTCAAACCTTCTTAAATCTTAGTTTCCCTGCCAGCGCTTAATGACCTCATAGGTCCCTGTGGCCTAAATTTTATTCTCCAATTCCAATTCTTCTCCCGCCCACCCTCCTTCCAACAGACACCACTGCCATCCTTCCTTTAGTACGCAGCCTCATCCTATCTTCTCAGTCTTTCCTACTTTATTGTTACTCGACTTACATAGCGAAGGAACGGTTAACAGCGAATAGCAAAGAACACACTGAAGGTGGTGCGCGACCTTCTACAATCCCAATAATAAAGTTAAAATGAAAACGCGTCCTTTGCCTATAAAGCCACAGTAATATGCAATGTTGGTTACGATATCCTATAAAACTTGAAAGTCTAAGTTAAATGACTCATATATAAAAGTAAATCCACGCGCATGTGTTGTGTACGTATATTCATACATATACACATGTTTATTATTTATATACATACATACATGTATGTGTGTACATATATTTATGTATGTATGTATGTATGTATGTATGTATGTATGTATGTATGTATGTATGTATGTATGTATGTGTGTGCGTGTGTGTATTTATGTATTTATATATGTGTGTATGTGTATGTATGTATGTATATATATGTGTGTATTTAAGTATTTATATATGTGTGTATGTGTATGTATGTATGTATATATATGTGTGTATTTAAGTATTTATATGTGTATGTATGTATGTATGTATGTAGGTATGTATATATATATATATATATATATATATATATATATATATATATATATATATATATATATATATATATATATATATATATATATATTAGTCACTTGCTACTAACGTAATACTGAGTGATATTAGAGGAGATTCTACTTGTAATATTGCTGGCAGCTGTAGGCATAGTGATTTTGATACAGTAATCCCAGAAAAAAATATTATCATTATTTCATTACAGTAGTTATATTTCAGGCTCAGACGAGGAAATAATCTACTGTATTACACTCTCCTCGCTTAATTAATCTTTTATAAAGAATAAAGCAATAAGCCCTTTGGAAAATCCCCCGTAGGTAAATGTATCAGCAATGGATATACATTTTTATTTTGAAAAATGTTTCCTGACTGATTTAATCCCTGCTTACATAGTTGTTACCGATTATTATTTAATAAAAGAAAATGACAATTCTGCTTTATCTCCTGAGCTAAAATATCAATGTTTCCTCTCGAAAAAGAGCGACAGTTGTAAGGACAACCCTTGCCAATGCCCCAACTTTAAGTACAAGAATATATAAATGAAAGGAAAATAAAAAAAAAATGTGGAGCTTACTGCAAAAAGAAGCACAAGACTAGGTTCCTTCAAGGCAAGACTGCTATGGAAGCCAAGAAAAAACTGAGGTATTAGGCTGGTTTCAGGGCTTTGCACCAGATGGGGCCAAGAAAAAACTGAGGCATTAGGACCGTGGCCAAGAAAAAAAACTGAGGCATTAGGACCGTGGCCAAGAAAAAAACTGATACATTAGGCTGGTTTTAGGGCTTTGCACCAGATGGGGCCAAGAAAAAACTGAGGCATTAGGCTGTTTTCAGGGCTTTGCACCAGATGAGGCCAAAAGAAAAAAAACTGATGCATTAGGCTGGTTTTAGGGCTTTGCACCAGATGGGGCAAAAAAAAAAAATACTGAGGCATTAGGCTGTTTTCAGGGCTTTGCACCTGATGAGGCCAAGAAAAAACTGAGGCATTAGGCTGGTTTCAGGGCTTTGCACCAGATGGGGCCAAGAAAAAAACTGAGGCATTAGGCTGATTTCAGGGCTTTGCACCAGGTGGAGCCAAGAAAAAAACTGAGGCATTAGGCTGGTTTCAGGTCTTTGCACCAGATGGGGACGAAAAAACTGAGGCATTAGGCTGGTTTCAGGTCTTTGCACCAGATGGGGACGAAAAAACTGAGGCATTAGGCTGGTTTCAGGTCTTTGCACCAGATGTGGACAAGAAAAAACTGAGGCATTAGGCTGGTTTCAAGGCTTTGCACCAGATGAGGCCAAGAAAAAATTGGGGGCCTAGGTTGGTTTCAGGGCTTTGCACCTTTGATTTTAGATTAAGCCAGCATTGGGCTGGCACGGGCTCTTGCTCTAGGACAGCCCGCAAACAGTCACCGAATCAGGCAATCACAGGATTTCCCATTTCTGTCGAGTCATTGTCGAAAGATGCTTGTAGTTTTACTTATTTATTTATCATTCTTTTATGGAGTAGAGCATATTTACCAGTGCATGCTAACTATCTAAATCAGAGTAATTCTTAACAGCATAAGAATTGCTTATGGTAAACCCCTAACCAACCCCAAAAAAAACTGTTGACATCTAAATAGCAATTGGGTGTACCGGGTACCCTCCTAATTTCTCTTCTATTACTCCTTAGTATTTTGTATACTGTATAGATTACTGTCTGTGTGTGAATGTATACATGTGCATGAAGCACGTTTGTATCAATCCACGAGTATACAGTATGCCATGCTATTCAAGAAAACATATACACAATATCTTTTTATAGGCTTGAACCTGATCGTGCAGACCAGAATAGAAAGAAAACTGTAGAGTCTATCAGAAAAAACTATTGGCCAAACAATAAAAGAAAAAATAGTGGCAATTGCTGGTAATACGCATACATCATGTCTTCCACATACCTCGGCAAGTAAAAATAAATACATTAATTAATTAATTTATAAATAGATAGATCGACAGATAGACAGATATATAGATAGAGAGATAGATAAATAAATAAATAAACATTTTTTTCCAAATTTAAGCAACCTCTTTTTCCCTGAAGGACTTCCAGCTTCTCACCATAACCCCCCCCAACTTCCCCCCCCCTCCCTTGGCCCAACCTCGCAGCAGGAAAATGGCTCTGTTGTAGCATGCCCTTGAGCTTAACACTCGTCTGGAATCTTATCTCTGCCGACCGAAAGCGAACAGCATCTCCTTAACACGTTCAAAGGATCTGAAGCTTTCAAACTTCGGACATAATCGGATTGGAAAAAGAAACCATAATAAGCAAAACAGCTCTTTCTGATGTTTTTTTTTTTCTTCTCTTCCATGTCCTATTCTCTAACAGGATGGAAAAGAAAAAAAATATAAGGAGGGAGGTTTCCTTCCCTTATTTTTTTTCTTACCATGTCTTATTCTCTAACAGGATGGAGAAGAAGAAAAAAAAAGATAAGTAGGAAGGTTTCTTTGCCTTTGAAACATACAGTTCTTCCGAGCTGAAATAAAAAGAAATAGGTTAAATATACGCCGAAGTTTCTTCGGTGAAATCGAGTTTTTTGTACAGCATATAATGCTGTATGAAACTCTCAGCCACGGCCCATAAAACTCTCAGCCGCGGCCCACGAAACTTTCAGCCACGGCCCGGTGCTGGCATGTGTTGTTGGCACCTATAGCGGTGCCAGACTCATGATCATGGCTAACTTTAACCTTAAATAAAAAAAAAAAAAAAACTGAGGCTAGAGGGCTGCAATTTGGTATGTTTGATGACTGGAGGGTGGATGATCAACATACCAATTTGCAGCCCTCTAGCCTCAGTAGTTTTTAAGATCTGAGGACGGAGCGACAGACAAATAGCCATCTCAACAGTTTTCTTTTACAGAAAACTAAAAACGAAAACGTTTTAGACCTTTTAATGTAATTTAATAAACGAGTCATTGGGCGAAACCAACAATAAATATCTCTGAAAAACCGTAATTTCTTTTAAATTTTGTTTGCTTTATCAGTTGTATGGTAGATTAATATCATATATTCTTCTGAGCCGCTATATGAGAAGCAGAGGCTTTACTTAGTAACCAGCGGAATTCTACTAATTAATGAAGTACAAAGTGAGCATCGAATTTCTTATCACCCCGTAGGGGGGTTAGTGACTTCAGTGCACCTCATGTGGTGTACTGCAGGCATTACTTAAGGGTCTTTGCAGCGTCCCTTCGGCCCCTAGCTGCAATCTCTTTCATTCCTTTTACTGTATCCTCCTGTTACACCCCTCAAACCTCCTTACTGTAAGTTTGCCCTTTCAGCGTTGAATGACCTTATAGGTCCCAGCGCTTAGCCATTGGCCTAAAATCTACATCCTGTATTTTGTCTGTTTTTATCGTTTTAAGTACGAACTTGCTTTAAAAATCTAGCCTTCACATGCAAATTTCTCGATCTCTAGTATAATAAAACCCCTAAAATTGTGAATGACAGGAATGAGGGCAATTTCACCTGAAAATATCAATCATCTAACCAAAAATACTGGAATAAGATGTCCTATTTATCTTAATTCTGTTTCCATCTCCCCTTCGTATTTTGCATCCAGCGCAAGACGTCTGATTAGATTCGCATCTCCTCCGGCGTGTGCTCATTCCTCAGAAACTCCTGAAGTCCCGTTTCCATTAGGCCTAACTAATATATAATTAGGGGAATGTGCCGTCTCCAGTCACCCCCTGACACCTCGGTGAAATACGTGAAAGTGTTGTGGGAGAAGCCTACGATGTCATCGCTTATTTATATATTTCTGCGGCACTGCTTTGAATGCAAGTTTTGGGCAGTGAAGTAAGATATGAGAATGATGTCAAAGAAATTGGTTTGTAAATTTTTTTCTTTGAAATTCTCTCTCTCTCTCTCTCTCTCTCTCTCTCTCTCTCTCTCTCTCTCTCTCTCTCTCTCTCTCTCTCTCTCTCTCTTTCTCTCTCGTTTTCTGTTAGTGTGTGCGTGAGTGCGTGTGTATGTTTGTGTGTCTGCATGTGCTTGTTGGTAGGGCCAGTAAATGGCTACCCATGATTTAAAGTAGATAAGAAATAAGGCCGGGAACGACATAATTTATTCAGTTATAACACAAACCGTACAAAGTAAAATCTCTTTCTACATATCACATTCGCTGGACAAAACCAACAGAAGGATTTGGTCTTTTAAACTCTGAATTCCGTGCAGTATCAAAGGCATACTGAGAGAGAGAGAGAGAGAGAGAGAGAGAGAGAGAGAGAGAGAGAGAGAGAGAGAGAGGGGGGGTTATACATTTACTTTCGATTCAAACTAATTTTTCTTAATACTCGTACTTTTATCATTTACACAACTTCCCTACGCAACTAATTATTAACTGAAGCATGTACTGTACTCTGTTGATATCCATCCACACTAAAGTTACCTGCATCATCACACTACCTCTGTTTACTAATTACAAAATTGAGGTGGCTTATATATGACAAACTCTTCCCTATACATAACATGCCACAAACCTGTACGACAGGAGTTCCCCTATCTGAAGAAGTCTCTTTGACAACTTGCCCAAAACAAACATTTGGCCCTTTCAACCAAACAAGGCGCTTTTATAAGTTATTCTCTGCTTAATAAGAAAAACAGCCCTCTATTCACTTTGAGTGTTTAATGCGGAAAGGATGCTTCCCAGTGCTCCATAACTTCTTGGTTATTCGGGGATCTGTATTCGACATGCCTGGAAAAGTTTGGTTGAACGGCGCTTCTCCCTAGCAAAGTATTCTAAGTGGATTACATAAAATGAATTCTGTTGTATATGACCGGATTAAAGAAACGTTAATTGGCGTTTATTTATGTGTGATTGTTTCATAATAAAAAAATAGTTATATATATATATATATATATATATACATATATGTATATATGTATGTATATGTGTATATATGTATGTACATATTATATATATATATATATATATATATATATATATATATATATATATATATATATATATATATATACATATATATATCACGTTTATTCATTTATTTATGAATGAGGGTAATATTCTGCGTGTAAATCAACTATCTTGTCAGTTAGTGTAAATCTGACGACATAAAAATATCGATCTAACTTCAATATGTGAGGATTATTCCTGAATACCAAAAAATATATAAAAGCACACACAAATAAATTCCACACACATTATGCATATATGCGTATGCATACATACACACGCTGTATATGTGTACGTACACACACACACACGCATATATGCATCAAATCACTGAAGACTACGATGTATCTGCATCACAAACAGCTATACAAAAACACCAATTAAAAGCAAACGCCCTAGTGACACACACTATGCATGTATGTATGTATATATATACGTACATACACAAACTATATATTATTGTATCCACACACACGCACACACACACACACACACACACACACACACACATATATATATATATATATATATATATATATATATATATATATATATATATATATATATATATAAAGAAAAAGAAGAAGATATATATATATATATATATATATATATATATATATATATATATATATATAATTTATATATAATATATTTGTATATATATATTATAATTATATATATATGCGTGTGTGTGTGTGTGTGTGTGTGTGTATGTGTGTGTGTGTATGTGTGCCTGCACCCAGCAGGAGAAGGGTGAAAAGAAATGACTTCAACCAAGCGCTTTCGAGTATTTGTACACCTCATCATTGTTCAGGCACAATTACCAAGGAAATAACAGTCACAAAGACGACTTCGTGGCAAGACAAACAATGCTAAAAAGACAAACAATGCTAACAATTGCTTGCCAAACAATGGTAATACCTGATAACCTGCCTGTACTTGTTTCAAAATCCCCTTCGTTAAATTTTCATCCACTTGATATAAACATATAAACCCTGGGCTGATTTTACAAAATTATCCCAGTCTTTTTGAATAATCCAAGACTCTAAATAATGAGGTGAAGCGAAATTTAATAGGATCTTTTATTATTCAAAAGGACTGTGATAATTTATCAAATACCTTGCACCTACCTGTGATGAGGTGTACAAATACACGAAGGCTTTTGGTTCAAGTCATTTCTTTGCGCTCTTCTCCTGGCTGGATGTAGACATTGAATGCATACATGCATACACACACACACACACACACACACACACACATATATATATATATATATATATATATATATATATATATATATATATATATGTGTGTGTGTGTGTGTGTGTGTGTGTGTGTATGTGGTTGATACACATACACAGTCTGCGCACGCATGTACATACATACATAACGTGTGTACGAGTGATTTTGACTGTTTTGTCGTATGAGTATATCCGTTTGTGTATATTTAATATTCAGTATTAGTCGTCACCTCTTGCAAGATCGGCAGCTTTTCACTTACCATACATATAACTGATTTACAGGAAACATACTAGTGTTATTCACCAATGAATGGACAACCGCATTGCACTACTCTAAACATTTAAGCGGTCTCGTACCTTAGCAGATGGGTCTATATCCTCCCAATTTCTCATTCTGTTCGTAATTTCCGTGACATCCAAACTCACTCACTAGGCAAAAGGTTCTGCTTTTTCCCACTAACGCAAGGAGTGTGTGTGTGTGTGTGTGTGTGTGTGTGTGTGTGTGTGTGTGTGTGTGTGTGTGTGTGTGTGGAAGGTAGGTAGGTAGGTAGGTGGGTGGGGTGGGGGGAGTTTGCTCATCGAAGTAAGAGCAGCACCATCCATGAATAAGTAATATTAGTATTTAGCGCGTTCAGCGTCCAGCATTCATAAATGTCAGTTTAGCGATATGGTCTAGGAAATGCCAAGTAAACAGGACGACCTTTATTTCAAATAGCTTATAACTGAAGTCGATTTGAACTTTACATCTTGTCTTCAGTCAGTTTCGGTGACAGCCGGAAACGCATTGCGAAAGTAATAACATTTGTCCCGGCACGGTATGTAGTTCATCGGAGGGAGATTCAGCGTCGTCGTGCAATAAGAAATCTATACATGAGCGAATGTTAGGATAAATACGCGTTTTCCGTAACTGCTATTCTGATGTAATTATTTCCTTAAAGTAATACTGAAGAATTAAGGAAATTACTGATGAATATTTTTAAGCTGTCACTAGAGCATATCGCATTTTTTTTTTACTTTTGCAATTAAAAATCATTAGAATAATAAAAATGACTTTATAATTAAAAACAATGAAAAGCATTAAGATATTTTATACTTAAAATAATTAAAAATATTAAAGTAATTTCTTTCGTAAAATAATTAAATTCATTAAAATAACCCTTTTTTCATACGAATGATTTAGCAAAGAACTACAAAGAACAACGGTAAACATCAGCAAAACTTACCACTTTAATTCATCCAATTTCGATGAGCAACGACCGAACAATTACAGCTGCGGACATAAGCAATGTTGTTGTGCTATGCAGCGAAAGCGCAACAAACACTGACTGAAACAACGGATCTCAGACGAACATCGGGTAAATATCAGAATCCATCACATTGAGTTCGGGAGGGGACCTGTAAACAAAGTTCACACGAGGTTCGAAAGTACTTCTGCATGTGTTTCGCTATTTTTTTTTTTTTTATTCATTCGTCGTAGTTGTGTTTTTTCTGTCTTATATTTTTCTCTTTTTAGTTTTCTGTAAAAGAAAACTATTGTGCCGGCTTTTTCTGTCCACATTATTTTGTTCTGTCCGCCCTCAGATCTTAAAAACTACTGAGGCTAGAGGGCTTCAAATTGGTGTGTTGGTCATCTACCTTCCAATCATCAAACATACCAAATTGCAGCCCTCTAGCCTCTGTAGTTTTTTAATTTTATTTAAGGTTAAAGTTAGCCATAATCGTGCCTCTGGCAACGATATAGGATAGGTCACCACCGGGCCGTGTTTAAAGTTTCATGGGCCGCGGCTCATACAGCATTATACCGAGACCACCGAAAGATAGATCTATTATCGGTGGCCTTGATTATACGCTGTATAGAAAACTCGATTGTGCCGAAGAAACTTCGGCGCATTTTTTACTTGTTTTTTTTTTTTTACTGATTCACCTTATTTGTTTCTTTTGTTTTGGTTTTTATTACAAATATATTACGATGATTTGAATTTTCTTCTGAATATATATGGCTTATTAGTGTTTTTGCCTACCAGTTTAGATAGTGGAGTAGTAGGAATCTGATTTTAAAAATGGCGTAACAGTGGTGTAATGATAAGAGCGGAAGTTATTTGATTTGAGAGACAGACAGACAGAGATGATCACTACATTGTACATATGAATACTAATCACCTTAATCTCTATATAATGCGCATGTCTCGACACGTATACCATAAAATACACAATATTAAAGAACTTTAATATGACCTATTTAGCACCGCATAATTCATTTGAATAACTTGGCCGCTCTGGATCAAATACTATTACTGAACTTGATGACTTTCATTAACGTGAGAAAAAAAAAGCAAATGGCCTTCTGTGAATATATGAATGTATGAATACATCACCTGCATACCAGCAGTCATAATTTACAGAGGAATTGAAAATCAATACGTATCCAATACTTCAGGCATATTCTTAAACATACCTGAGGTAATTTGGTCAGATCATGAATAAAGAACAAGCGTGGAGGTAGAACCCGAAGTTTTACCAAATATTCATGACCTGTTTGAATTTATGAGAGAGCGTTGCAAGGCTTTTTAGCGCGTAGAGCTAAAAAGCCCTGGCGGATATACCTCCTATAAATGAGCAATTTCAAGAAGGAAATATCCACTAAACACATTTAAAGATTGCAGTGATAAATATAAAATACATCAGTCACTGCCAACGCATGCCGTAACATAACAAACACGCCTTACACAAGGATGAGAATTGCTAAACATTTCTATACATACCCTACACTAAATAAATATATCCAGTAACAACTGTTGCATAAAATGTATTCCAAAAAACGCAGCAAACATCACATGCAAATTGAAACACAATAAACATCATGCAAACATTTAAAAAAGAACAAGCAGGACTGTAACGCGATTACACAAATAAAACGAACATTGCATAAACATTTCAGTGCACGGTAAACATTTCCCCACAAACATTCAGGAGGCACAGCAGGCATTCCACAAACACTGCAACCACTTGGGCCTCAACTCCGGCACTCGCCTGGAAATGAAACACGTCGGTTTGGCTGTCTTAAGCAAACTTCATCACGTGTAATTAACTCGTGAGAGCTGTGTTTGGAGAGAAACTTACTGCTGTTATCATTCTTGTCCTTATCTGTTCATTATGTTGAACAGAAAATTATGCGTCTCGGGAAAGAGAACTTGAATTGATACATTAGGTATTTATTACTAAGAAAGAATGTGGATGGTTCACAGTAACGAGGTAAATAAATAAATGTATATCATTAGATAGTTTTCTCCTTTACAAATATATATATACGTATGTATATATATATATATATATATATATATATATATATATATATATATATATATATATATATATATATATATATATATATATATATATATATATATATATATATATATATATATATATATATATATATATATATATATATATATAATATATATATATATATATATATATATATATATATATATATATATACTGTCAAGTACAAAACTGTCTAATGATATAAATTTATTCATCTACCTAATTCCATTTGAAGCATCCACGTTATCTTTTAGTAATAAATATCTAATGCATCAATTCAAATCCTCTTTCCTGACAAGCATAATTTTCTGTTATGGTCTGTAGAACCTTTCTTAAATATATATATATATATATATATATATATATATATATATATATATATATATATATATACATATATATTGTATATATTATATATATACGTATATATACATATATAAATATACATATACATATACAACAAATGATCTACTGTAAAACATTGTCTCTCTCAAGATGCGTGCACCCGTTCAACATGACTCATGTTTACTCAAAGAAATTTCTTCAGTTATATGAAACTAAACGGCTTGTTTATTTGTAGAGCACTTGTAAAGTCCTTTGCAAATAAATGCTACTGAATGAACAAAGCGAAAGCGAAATGGTAACAAAATATTTTCCCAGCTATCACGTGCATCACCGACAATGGCCGCAGCAATATTTAATAAACATCAATATTCACTGGGCGTCTCTGTTTACTAAACATCAACATGAATTCTGCAGAGCATGAATTCTGCAGAGCATCAAAACAGCATCAAGTGTTAATATCTGATGATGAGAATTTCAGAACGCTGCACTAAACAGTAATATCTCTATTCTGTTTAAATGAGTTTTTACACAGATTATCATTTAGTTTCTTTTAAATTCGTAAGTTTATTCTCTCAGTCGCTAATTCTTTTAATACACAAAAAAATATGTCACTACAGTGTATCTGTCAGACAGAACTCTTAATACACGGGTGATGTAACTGCAAGGTAATTTCATCGATTTATTTCATATAAGTTTGTAAATTGAATAATGATTCCATTTCATTAAATTTTGAACGTTAGTTTTCAAAATTGTTCACTTTTTTTTATTACAAACCAATTAAAATATATCAGTAAATTATAAGTATCCGACAGAACTCTTTATTACACAAGTAATGCAAATGCAAGGTAATTTCATAACTGTATTTCATGTACGTTTGTAGATTGAATAATCGTTCCGTTTCATTAAATTCTGAACATTAGTACTCAGAATTGTTCACCTTTTTTATCACTAATCAATTAAACTATATGAGTAAAGTGTAACTATCCGACAGAACTCTTTATTACACGAGTAACGTAACAGGATTAGTATGTGTAACAAAGATCTGCGAAAATTTATCACCTGATCAGATCCCAGAACCGCAAATGATAAGTAAACACGCTCTGCAAATGGACAATTAGTTGCCTAAATAGTGGGAATTTCCTTATTCTCCAGTGCGGTGTAGATATTCAAAGAATTCGCAATGCTCTTAATTTAAATGCTAAATGATCATGTGTACACAATTCCGGGCAATTTTCATATTAATTGGAAAGTTTCATAATTAATGAGAGCAAATTTGTAATAACGCGTTTAACTGGGCTATACGAGTTTTATTATCGCGGATCTTTTTGAGCTCGGCGATATCCATTAGACCTTGGGCTATTTACCAATTCAGCATCCTTTCCTTTAATAATTACGCTTGTTTGAATTACATTTTTTCCAGCATTGTTCGGTGTAATTGAGCATCGCTTATTGCCATAAATACGCATAAAAACGGCCGCACGAACATATATATACACGAACATATATATATATATATATATATATATATATATATATATATATATATATATATACACAGTATATATATATACATACATACATATATATATGTGTATACACACAAACACACACACACACATAGATATATAACTGTAATAGCCCTTAACTTCTCGAATTCTTCGCACTTTTTTGGATACGCTTGTCACTACAAAACCTTAAGATCCAAGTGCAAGAAATATGAAGAAATTGTGATGTCCGGTAGCGGAAAACGAACCCGGGTTCCATAATCACAACTAAGTCACGTTGCCGACCTGAAGAATTCGAGAAGTTAAGAGGGCATTGTGGCTATTACAATTACACATATATCTGGTAAAAAGTGACCAGTTGCATGCACTAAGCTATGGCGTGGCTTACAACAGCGTATCAGTTGCTGATGTAAGCCAGGGCTGCTTTATCACAAACGGAAGCTAAGTTCCCAAGGAAAGCTATAGCCAGCCCTCATCAAGTGGGGAAGGACGTGACGTGATGTTACTCCAAACTAAATAGAAAAGACATTATTCTTTATCCGATGAGTTTCACAGAAGTCTTTCATTTATGACCTGCACCAACCCTTCGTAGACCTTTGTAACCCAAAGCGTAAGGATTTTAAGTCCCTTTAACATCCACAATTGATCCCTGATCCCCTTTTCGTGCCGAGAGTAACCAGATTCGCTGAACAGCAGCACCAACAAGTAGTAAATGTGCCTCCAACAAGTAGTAACTGTGCCTCCAACAAGTAGTAAATGTGCCTCCAACAAGTAGTAACTGTGCCTCCAACAAGTAGTAAATGTGCTTCCAACAAGTAGTAAATGTGCCTCCAACAAGTAGTAAATGTGCCTTCAACAAGTAGTAACTGTGCCTCCAACAAGTAGTAAATGTGCTTCCAACAAGTAGTAAATGTGCCTCCAACAAGTAGTAAATGTGCCTCCAACAAGTAGTAAATGTGCTTCCAACAAGTAGTAAATGTGCCTCCAACAAGTAGTAAATGTGCCTCCAAGTAGTAAATGTGCCTCCAATAAATAGTAAATGTGCCTCCAACAAGTAGTAAATGTGCTTCCAACAAGTAGTAAATGTGCCTCCAACAAGTAGTAAATGTGCCTCCAAGTAGTAAATGTGCCTCCAATAAATAGTAAATGTGCCTCCAACAAGTAGTAAATGTGCTTCCAACAAGTAGTAAATGTGCCTCCAACAAGTAGTAAATGTGCCTCCAACAAGTAGTAAATGTGCCTCCAATAAATAGTAAATGTGCCTCCAACAAGTAGTAAATGTGCCTCCAACA
>NC_089758.1:20286733-20314233 GCF_040412425.1 Macrobrachium rosenbergii
ATCCACAAAATTATTCCTCTCATTTTTCTTAATCATAATGGCTCTCACAAATGTATTTTATTCTTTTTGTCTCCTCGACTATCGATACTTCATTAATAATTCTGTGGGCTACCCTAACACCGGTGCATACGTGGCATAGTAGGCGTCATCGGCCTATTTTTCCAAAATATCTCTCGTGTATCTTCTTGCCTTTCATTTGACCTCATTTTCTGGACTTGGATTCCTCTGTGTTGTTTGCCTCATTCCTGAAATTGTTCTGCAAGTACTTTATGCTTTCGTCTATTCCTAATTGTATCTCATGTCTCATATGAGATCTATGGCTTTGGTCTTGTTACCCTGTTTCCTAGAACTTCATTTTCCTCAAATTGATACACTACTCAGTGGTTCCCAACCTATGGGTAATTACCCACTAGAAAGACAATGAAAGCTGTTGTTGGTGATATGAATGCAAAAGTTGGTAGGAGCCATGCAAGTACAGTATGTAGGATGTAAAAGTAAGTATACCTTAGTTTTACCAGACCACTGAGCTGATCAACAGCTCTCCTAGGCTGGCCCGAAGGATTAGACTTATTTTACGTGGCTAAGAACCAACTGGTTACTTTAGCAACGGGACCTACAGCTTCTTGTGGGTAATTTGGATAATCTGTGTGGGGTAATTTGGATAATCTGTGTGGGTAATGGAAGGCTAGGCTGGCCCGAAGGATTAGAAGTATTTTACGTGGCTAAGAACCAACTGGTTACTTTAGCAACGGGACCTACAGCTTCTTGTGGGTAATTTGGATAATCTGTGTGGGGTAATTTGGATAATCTGTATGGGTAATGGAAGGCTCCTGTATTATTTATAATTTGTATCTTAAAATTTATAAATTGAACAAAGACATGATTTGGCAACTGTGCCTGACTGGCAGACATTATTATTTACTAGTGACTTTTACAAGGGATAATAATTACTGTCGCTAGAGTACTCAAGAAGTGACTATATTGATATCAACTCGTTCTAAAAAAAAAAAAGTTTCTAGAACTGCAAATCTATTTCAACACCCCGTCGTTGTCAACTTCGTAATTAATGGCTATGTGATCCATATTGTTCCTATGACTACCATCTGGAGATGTATCCTTGTGTTGAATAAGAGTACCCGCAGTTACAGTATTAAATAAAGCACTAAAATGAGTTAATTTCGCCCCATTTCTGCTTGAAGTCTCTCCCTACCTTCCTTGTCCATTACATCCTACATACTGTTCCTCGTTAGGCGGGTCGGTAGAGTTGTGGGCTAGCAATCGCTAGGCCCGAGTTCGAGTCTCCGGCCGGCTAATGAAGAATTATAGGAATTTATTTCTGCTGATAGAAATTCATTTCTCGCCATGATGTGGTTCGGATTCCACAAGAAGCTGTAGGTCCCGTTGCTAAAGTAACCAGTTGGTTCTTAGCCACGTAAAATAAGTCTAATCCTTCGGGCCAGCCCTAGGAGAGCTGTTGATCAGCTCAGTGGTCTGGTAAAACTAAGGTATACTTACTTTTACATCCTACATACTGTACTTTCATGGCTCCTACCTACCAACTTTTGCATTCATATCACCAACAACAGCTTTCATTGTCTTTCTAGTATTTCATCTATATTTTCATGGACAGGGGACATAAATTCCTATCCAAAACTAAATGAGAAGTTATTCCTTGCCTCAGTCTAGCACTGGGATGAATGTCTACCCAAGACCACTAAGCTGGAGCACTAGATCAATAAGCTGTCATCCTAAAATTAATGGCTGGAACTGACTAGCCATTAAAATTCTAGGCCGGCAAAGGGGGCATTCGTGTATATTAGTGTAATCTTATCGATGAACTGTTCTTCTACTTTTTTATAGCCAGTCTAATTCTACCATGAAATTTGCTACGGCTCTTATACTTGTCATTTTCGTATGAGAGAGAGAGAGAGAGAGAGAGAGAGAGAGAGAGAGAGAGAGAGAGAGAGAGAGAGCGAAAGTGCATGCATCATGATATGACATTTTATGTTGAGTTCATCAAATTAAGCGATTCTTTTATCAGTACCATCAGGTCATATGAAAATTTTATTCCACTTTTTATTTCAATAAATCAATGATTCATTTTAATGGCTTCGTAAAAGCTGCATATAGACGCAATCATTCGTTTAGCATTTTAAAAATGAACTGCTAGTCTATAAAAAAAAATCTGTAATAATGTAAATGCCACTTTTGCAATGCTGTTATTTGATTACCAACTGCTGATGATCGGTGAAGGTATGAAGACTTGAAGTCACCTGCTTTACAAATACAATCATCTTTTTATTACACTGGAAGGGCAGTTTGGCGAGCGATTCATGCAGTATTCAATACTATTAGTGCGATATCGATTCATCATAGCTTGAGCTGCTGGAATGTGAACGCTGAGTGACGAAAACATCTGAAATCTTAGTATTGGCCATTTGCTTTTGTTCCATCGTACACAGTCACCTGGATAACTCAGGCAAAGATGAAATATATTGCAGTTCTTTTAACCAAAGGAAGCGTGATGACAGAATATGTTTCAAAATATACAGCAGTGATTAAAGCCATTTTTTTTATTTCTAAAATATTGTTGGGTGAGAAGCAATCGAATAACAGAAAAGTTTTATAAAAAATAAAGGGCCAAAACAATATAATTAGAATTGCTTATTTGTAGAGAAAACAACGATCAGCTAATTACAGTCCTACGTTAAGAATTTATGGAAATATACAGTGAAATTCGTTAATTGTAAATTATCAGCAAAGATAGCTACAAATTCTAAAGTAGAAACACGCCATAAAAAGAATCATCCCCGTAGTGGGGTAGTGCCATTAGTGCACCTCATGCGGTGCACTGTAGGCATTACTTAAGGTTCTTTGCAGCGCCCCTTCGGCCCCTAGCTGCACCCTCTTTCATTCTTTTTACTGTACCTCCGTTCATATTCTCTTTCTTCCATCTTACTTTCCACCCTCTCCTAACAATTTTTTCATAGTGCAATTGCGAGGTTTTCCTCCTGCTACACCTTTCAAACCTTTACCCTTAATTTTCCTTTCACGCTGAATGACCTCATAAGTCCCAGCGCTTGGCCTGTGGCTTATATCTTATATTCCTTATTTTCCTATTAAAATAATCATATTGATTATTACAATTTCAAAGTACATGGAAGATCTCTATACTAATGTCTTAAGGTGCTGAGGAGTTAAATCCAAAATACCTGGATGACTAAATGAGACTTTATAATCTCATACCTCAAGTTGGAAAGCAGAGAGAAAATATATTCTTATCGTCGATACATTTTTTTTTTACTTTTTTTAGAAGGTTAAAAACGACAGAAATGAATCATTCTTCGAAGGAGCAGACTTTAATAATCGAGTTTTCTGTACAGCGTACAATGCTGTATGAAACTCTCAGCCACGGCTCATGAAACTTTCAGCCGCGGCCAATGAAACTTTCAGCCACGGCCCGGCTGTGGCCTGTGTTGTTGTCACCTATAGCGGTGCCAGACGTACGATTATGGCTAAATTTAACCCTTAAAAAAATCAAAACTACTGAAGTTAGAGGGCTGCAATTTGGTATGTTTGATGGTTGGAGGGTGATGATCAACATACCAATTTGCAGTCCTCGAGCCTCAGCAGTTTTCAAGATCCGGTCCTGGTCGTTTCGGCCGTGAGTCACTTAGGCCGTAACATCCAAAACAATGTAAGACGTTATGTTTATGGTATTTACCGTTATTATTTTATGTTTTACGTACATCCCCAAGGGGCTGGTACTAAACACGGGGCCCATTTTGCACGCAAACGTGCTTACGGCCTAAATAACTTACGGCCGAAACGACCCGAACTCTTAAGATCTGAGGGCGGACAGAAAAAGTGCGGACGGACAGACACACAGCCATCTCAATAGTTTTATTTTACAGAAAAGTAAAACTAGCTTAACATCAAGGGATGGAAACCAGTAATATAAATGTAATCACGAATAAACAAAGGCTCTCCAGCTATCATTAGAATACGAGGTCTAGAATATGAGTAAATTTTTCAATGAGATTGTGCTCGTTCGGCATTTCCGTCACCGACGAAGCAGGTGGTGAGTACAAGGATCAATATCTACCTAATTCGCAACAAAATGTCACTCGATCTAACACTAAAATAAGAAAGCAGTCATGGACAACAGTTACTGAGCTGCATGGATTCCTCTAAATGTTAAGCAAAACATACGACATTCACGTCTCACCATCTGCAACTACAAGTAATCTTATCAATCGTGTCTTCTGAATTCTTGACAAACGTTCGCCGACAGCGACTGTTTGCAAGTTTTAGCGTTGCTGAATTGTAAGAAAACAAGTAAAAAATGCGCCGAAGTTTCTTCGGCGCAATCGAGTTTTCTGTACAGCGCATAATCAAGGCTACCGAAAATAGATCTGTCTTTAGGTGGTCTCGGTATAATGCTGTATGAGCCGCGGCCCATGAAACTCTCAGCCAGGAGCGACACCAGCGGCCCGGTCCTGTGTTGTTGCGTTGCCAGAAGTACGATTATGGCTAACTTTAACCTTAAATACAATAAAAACTACTGAGGCTAGAGGGCTGCAATTTGGTATGTTTGATGACTGGAGGATGGATCATCAACATACCAATTTGCTGCCCTCTAGCCTCAGTAGTTTTAAAGATCTGAGGGCGGACAGAAAAAAAATGCAGACGGGTAGACAAAGCCGGCACAGTAGTTTTCTTTTCAGAAAACTGAAAATGGTCAAAGGGATTCGATTCATAACACTAACAGCTTCTTAATTTATTCAAAAAGTCTAAGGAGAGAGAGTTTGTTGAAGGTTGCAATGATGGAGTCACCAGGCTTGGTTTAGTCACTCAAATTTGCATTTGGCATTGAAAAATTCTTCCTCTGTCTCTCTCCCTGTTAAATACAGTTTGTACACGTCGTGTATGTATGTATGTGTGTGTGTGTATATATTATATATATATATATATATATATATATATATATATATATATATATATATATATATATATATATATATATATATATATATATATATATATATTGTTTGTTGTATCAAACAAGCCACTCCAACATCTTCTAAAAACATAACAGACACCTCACACGTCTTGACTGTCGACCTAACCCTGCAACGTCTCCTCGCTGCTGGGAGAAAGGGCGCTGGTGACTGGTACAATACACGTACATACGTTACTGGGGTCTAAGCGATGGCAGGCAGGGCAGCTGATCGAGACTACAAAGTCTACCCAGAAGCCAAATCAAAGTCCTTCAAAAGAAGGCATCGTGCTTACCCCATACAAATGGGAAAAAAGCACGTTAAAAAAGATATATGTGTGTATATATATATATATATATATATATATATATATATATATATATATATATATATATATATATATATATATATATATATATATATATATATATATTATATATATATATATATATATATATATATATATATATATATATATATATATAGTTTGTATGTGTTTTTTTTTTTAAGCGGATGAGTTTTTAAACTGAATAGTCGAAGTCAACCAGAAATGGGATTTTTATCCTTCCCGACAGCAGAATGAGCTGAGTGGTAAGGGATCCCACCATGAAAGAACCTATTCATTTATTTGCCATCTGAATTCAAAACGTGAAGTGATAAGAGTACCCAAAAAGAGTGGGGATATCGAGAAGTTAAGGCGCCATCCAGGAAAAGAAGAGAGAGGAAGAACTTTAAAATTATACCTAAAGGGAACTTCAGCGTCATCCAGATGTTCACCGGAAGAACTATTCAGAAATCGGGCGAGGCTTTGCAGAGGTTAACTTACGGCAAAGAAGGAACTTCTCAACATTTTGCATTAGCTACAAAGCTCTATGCCAGGGCCATCCAAGTTGCTTAGTCTGAGGGGCCACTCTTGAAAAAACAAAAAGTCATGCGGGCCACCCGCGTGTAAGTATATAAAAAATATAAATATACTTTTACTTATTTTTCTCTGGCGAGCCACTTTCAAAATCAAACGGGCCACTTTTGGCCCATGGGCATGGCGTTGGACGGCCATGCTCTATGCAAACCATCCCCACAGCGTGAGAGGCCTGTGATTGTGGCCCTCCCACGTTTCCATGACAGGGCCATTTCTTTAGTCAACTATCCTTAATGAATCAGCTTAGTACAGACGCCAATATCACAACTGCATGAACCTGCAAAATCACGCCATTGCTGCCAAAGAACTCTATTCCTACCTGTACACTCATCCATCGAGCAGAGACCAGTTCACATCCATACCATTGACTTGAGGTACTGAAGAGTTGAGGCCGAAAAGCGAAAAGGTAGGAAATACCTGGATGATTAAATGAGTCTTAATGATCCCATACTTTAACTTAGAAAAAAGGAAAACATCTTTCTGTCATAAATACATTTTTTATATAATATGTTAGGAAAGGTTGAAAATGAGATAAATTAATTATTCATTGAAGGGGCAGAAATTCTTAAGATTCATTTGAAAGTAAGTGTCGTCTTAAAGCCAAAAAAAAAAGTAAAAACATAAAATCAAGCAAGGGGTGCATTCCAGTAATATTATTGCAATTCCGAATATCATAAATACTGTACTAACTAGTGATCATTAGGATAAGAGGTCTATCAGGCCAAAACTGACTCCCTACTGAAGATTTAACTAAATGGCAGGCACGTAATAAGAGAACGGTGGAAGATATAAAGCCACTGCCTACCAGTATACCAACAAACTTTTCAGTATGGTAAGTGACTTCATCCTTGGTTACTTCCAAGAAAAAAAAAAATAATAAAACACCATTCTATGACAGAGGGGGAAAAATTTATGAAATCTGCTGTAAAGAAAGGCACATTACAATTTCAAATTTCATCCCAAATAAGTCTGGTTATTCTCCATCGAAAGAGGAGATATGAATGAAAATAATTTTGTTGGCGTGTCCAACAGAGACAGCCAAAAGCACACCAGAAAGTTTTATGTTTCAGATATGGTTATAATATAAATTTAGGGTATATCATTTATTTGGAGGTTGGCATGATTAATGTAACCTACAAATAAAGGGATGTTATAATTGTTTGTTATAATAATAATAATAATAATAATAATAATAATAATAATAATAATAATAATAATAATAATAATAATAATAATAATATTATTATTATTATTATTATTAATATTATTATTATTGGTGAAGAAATCCACGGTGGTATGAATGTAAATATATATTTCTATTATGTATGTACATTCACACCACTGGATTTCTTCACTACGTTATTATTATTATTATTATTATTATTATTATTATTATTATTATTATTATTATTATTATGGCACTGGTAGTAAAAGTGGTAGTAGCAATAGTGACAATATCAATGCTGTTCATCCTTCTCATATCCAGTCCATAAATTCAATCATGCATTCCATATTCTTTACCAACTCCCTCTTCGTCATCACACTCCCTCCCTTTGTTCATCTCACGATTCACTCGATGATCTGACAATTTTTCCACTGTACTTGACTTAGTTATATAAATGTTTACAGATTATCTGCAATAACTACCCATCACACTTGACTTACTTACATAACTTTGTGGTACTAATTACTTGTAATAATTATTCATCCTCTTGTTTCTCCCATAAGGCGGCGGCGTCCAAGGCCTCCACATCAGGTCAGTGAACGTCCCCGACGTCGTGATAGCCGGAGAACCAGCCTGGCTCGAGTGTGAGTGGATAGACGAGGGCGACTCCATCTACGCCCTCAAGTGGTACCTCGGCCTCGACGAATTCTACCGGTGGACGCCGGCGGAGAACCCGCCCATCAAGATCTTCCCGGTGAAGGACAACCCTCTGAAGGTGGACGAGAAGGCCTCGAGTCGCGGGAGGGTCAAGATCTACCAGGTGACCCTCGACGCCACAGGGGTCTATCGCTGCGAAGTGTCCGCTGAGGCACCTTCCTTCCACACGGAGTCGGCTGTGGCTTCAATGAATATTGTTGGTAAGGGAGATGTTCGATTATATATATATATATATATATATATATATATATATATATATATATATATATATATATATATATATATGTGTGTGTGTGTGTGTGTGTGTGTGTGTGTGTGTGTGTGTGTGTGTGTGTGTGTGTGTGTGTGTGTGTGTGTACATTATATTAATTTAATTATATTAATTTAATTTTCTTTATTTGTAGCCTATTTATAACTGTGATATAAGCCTAATTTTATTATTCTGGAGTTAACAAAATTAACTTTTTTGTGGTGGAGATATTATTATTAATGGTAAAATTTTAAGGAAAATGCGTTATAATTCTGTCTGATAAGACTACAAAACTGTCAAAGGAAGTAATACACTAAGCAAGCATGAAAGTGAAAGTATAAATAATAATAATGGAAAGCTTCAGGTCTCCCAGTAATACTGGTTAGTGTCAGTATTTTTTTTTTTTTTTGAGAAATTAAAAAAATGGATGAAAAGCCAAAAAGAAGAAATGAGACCAATCAGTTTTGGAAATTTTGTCGACTCATCAAACGTTAGAATTATAACGCATTTTCCCTAAAATTTTACCATTAACAATTATATCTTCACCACAAAAAAAGTTAATTTTGTTAACTGCAGAATGACAAAATTAGGCATATATCACAATTATAAATAACCTACAAATAAACCAGGGCTGGAAGTTTCCAGTTTCCAGACGACAAAAGTTAGTTACTGATAATGATACAATTTGAAGACTAAAGGAAGGATCTGAAAAAAATTATAAATGCTGTAGCAAATGGGAATGTTTGTCACAGGCCTCCAATGACGGATCAAGAAAGCAGGCGACCAGCTCATTTAAAAAAATAATGTTGAGGGAATGTTAGGGATATTAACAAATTGTATTTGAAAAAGACTCACTTAGCTATTTGCTCCAAGCGCTGTTGACATATGTTATCCACTAACATCAGAATAAGAAATCATTCTTTCAAAACACTGGGATCAAATTCAATCAGCACTCTGAATTATATGAAAAGAAGACTGCAGAAAGAGATACAGGTTAATTAATATTCAAGAACGGATTTTGTTTTACAATTTGGTATAGAAAAGATATATAGAGGTTAGTATTCACAAAAAAGTCCGCCCGTACTAAGAATGTATCTAGTTAAGTTTTCCTCTCACTTGTACGTACGTACGTATGTATGTATGTATGTATATATATATATATATATATATATATATATATATATATATATATATATATATATATATATAATTTATATATATAATATATATATTATATATATAATGTATACACACACACACACACACACACATATATATATATATATATATATATTATATAGATATATAAAGTGTACGTATATATATTATATTAATGAGTGGATGTCTGTATTCACATATCGGAAATATTTTATAATTCATTTTTCATATTGAAAAATTGATTTCCACCCATTTGCACCTCATGCGTGTGTGTATGAGAGAGAGAGAGAGAGAGAGAGAGAGAGAGAGAGAGAGAGAGAGAGAGAGAGAGAGAGAGAGAGAGAGAGAGAGAGTGCATAACCAAGAAACGCTAAAACTTTCTACCCAAAGTATACCGCTCTATCTTTTTTTTTTACTGTGGCTGGCATTCGTGGTGACCAAGAATTTATTTCATCCTTGCTTATGTATCGCCATTTTTCCCTCTCCTCTTGCAGACTTGCCAGACACAAAGCCACAGATCAGAGGCGCCGACAGAAACTATCAGCTCCACGACGAAGTGAGTCTCAACTGCACTTCCCCGAGATCTCAACCACCAGCCACTCTCACGTTTTACGTCAACGATGAACAGGTTAGTTGCTTTCAGCCCCTGCTATATGTGGGGCTAATAGGGTCGAAAGAAGAAGATTAGTTGCTTTCAGGCCCTAATATATAGTGGGACTAATAAGGTCGAAAGAAGAGGGTTAGTTGCTTTCAGGCCCTGATATATAGTGTGGCTAATAAGGTCGAGAGAAGGTTAGTTGCTTTCAGGGCTTGCTATACAGTGGGACTAATAAGGTTGAGGGAAGAAGGCTAGTTGCTTTCAGGGCTTGCTATACAGTGGGACTAATAAGGTCGAAAGAAGATGGTTGGTTGCTTTCAGGTCCTGCTATATAGTGGGACTAATAAGGTCGAAAGATGGTTAGGTGCTTTCAGGCACTGCTATACAGTGGGACTGATGAGGACGAAAGAAGGTCAGTTGTTCTCAGGACCTGCTATACAGTGGGACTAATAAGGTCGAAAGAAGAAGGTCAGTTGCTTTCAGGCCCTGCTATATAGTGGGGCTAATAAGGTCGAAAGAAGAAGGTTAGTTGCTTGCAGCGCTTGCTATACAGTGGGACTAATAAGGTCGAAAGAAGATGGTTAGTTGCTTTCAGGCACTGCTATACAGTGGGACTGATGAGGTCGCAAGAAGGTCAGTTGTTTTCAGGACCTGCTATACAGTGGGACTAATAATAAGGTCGAAAGGTCGGTTACTTTCAGGCCCTGCTATACAGTGGGATTAATAAGGTCGAAAGAGGGTTAGTTGCTTTCAGGCCATGCTATACAGTGGGACTGATAAGGTCGAAAGGTCAGTTGCTTTCAGGCCCTGCTATACAGTGGGATTAATAGGGTCGAAAGAAGGTTAGTTGCTTTCAGGCCATGCTATACAGTGGGACTGATAAGGTCGAAAGGTCTGTTGCTTTCAGGCCCTGCTATACAGTGGGATTAATAGGGTCGAAAGAAGGTTAGTTGCTTTCAGACCCTGCTATACAGTGGGACTAATAAGGTCGAAAGAAGGAGGTTAGTTCTTTCAGGAGCGAAATTTAGGCGGGGCAGAAGTCGATTCACTTCTGACTAGCATGGATGATTGCTGGAGGGGGCCACTTCTTTAGATTTAGTTATTTGCTTGTTTGCTTATTCATTTAGTACTTTATTTATATGTTCGTTTATTCATAATTTTATTCAAGTGTTAGTTATTTATTTATAATTGTATTATAAATACTATTCATTTATTTATAATTTTGCGTAATTTTTCATTTGTTTATACTTATATTTAATTACCTATTTACAGATAATTATATTTCCTTATTTATTCTTTTATAATTATGTTTATTATGTATTTATAATTCTGTACCTTTATTTATTTATTTATTTATTAACTTGTCTATTAATTTTTAGTTAAATTTATTTTTTTATATATTTATTCACATATTCGTTTTTTGTTAAATTTATTTCTTACTATATTTATTTATTTATTTATAACTATATTTTTTTACTTAATGACTTATTTTTACTTCGTTTTTTTTAAAGCAAACACCATTACAATCATCACTACCGCCTCCACCGAAGTGGGACGCAAATGGCCTGTGTAAAATTCCGCCACTCATGTCTTTCCTGCGCTTTATCTTACTTAAATCTCAATTCATCTCCAGCCTCCATTCTATTAAGTATTATCCTAGTCGGTATGGTGCCCACAGGAGCCCAGCTGATAATGCCATACACTATTTATTCTCCCTGGGGTTGGTCGAAGGACATGTCCAAGCCATCTACAAATACACCTCATGATTTTCTCTCATCTACTTACTGAACTTCCGCAATTTCCCGGATGGTATCATTTTTAAGTCAATCCTGCCATCGGCTTTCCAATAGTTTATAAAAGCTTTATTCTCAGATCGGTTTTTAATTGTCCAAAAACGGACACTTACCACACAAAATTATTATGACAGTCATTTATATGATGAGAAACGGCGCCTGTAATCATGTGGTTAGGAGTTGGCCGACTATTTTAAGGAATAACCTTTTTTATCTCATATTCTTCATAAACTTGCATGGCACCCAATCTCCTGAACTATTGTGGAAACAGTCATTCTGTTCTTCTATCATAATGCCTAAATTCATTTACGGTTTATTCTTTACCACACACACACACACACACACATACATACATACATATATATATATATATATATATATATATATATATATATATATATATATATATACTGTGTATGTGTGTATATATGTACATACATATACATCTATACAATGTTTATATATATATATATATATATATATATATATATATATACATATATAATATATAAACATTGTATGTACACATCAAATTTGTGGATATCTCTAATGCCATTGATTCTATATTTCAGCACATTAATAAATGTTTATTGCAGTCCAATAAACCAATAAACCGATTCCATCAAGATTTTACGATCCCTTGGAAATAGCCAGATAACCGACTTTGATGTCTATATATACTGTATATATATATATATATATATATATATATATATATATATATATATATATATATATATATATATATAATTTCTGAGAGCATTCCTGGATTCACCTTTATCTGATATATTTCATAATTCATTTTATCGTGTTGAGAAATTGGTTTTCTGAGAGAGAGAGAGAGAGAGAGAGAGAGAGAGAGAGAGAGAGAGAGAGAGAGAGAGAGAGAGAGAGAGAGAGAGAGAGAGAGAGAGAGAGAGAGCATTCTAAAAATTTTTAACCAAATATCGCTTTATAATTTTTCACTTCGCTCGCTATCCTTTAATAATCACAGTCAATCGCGGTGTCGAATGCATGCAATGATGGTAATTTCAACTATTTATTTAAAAAGAACTTCACTGGTGCTGAACACCCTACTGTTTTAATACCTCTGACAAAATGTTCTTCCAGCAAACATAATGACTCCTCGTCATTCCTAGCAGGACTTCCAAAACGTATAATCACTTCACAAAATTCTACTCTCCCGTTCTTTATACATTACCAAACCTGATTTAAAGACACCTCCATCTTTTCAATTGTGTTAATCTTATTTAATCTTATCACTTCACCAATAAACACTCTTCACTTTACGGATGAAGCTCGTGCAACTTACGTCAACAATTTCCATTATTTTTCCTTCCAATTACCATCATCAACCAAACTTCACCTGCATTAAATAGGGAACGGGCAACTTAACTGTTTTCATTTGTGTTCAAGCTTTTCCAGAGTACCGCAGCTGTATAATAACGTAAGCTCTTCGTTGGGAGAGTCGGTAGAGCTGTGGCCTATCACTCGGTAGGCCCGAATTCGAGTCTCCGGCTGGCTGATGAAGAGTTAGAGGAATTTATTTCTGGTGATAGAAATTCATTTCTCGCTATAATGTGGTTCGGATTCCACAATAAGCTGTAGGTCCCGTTGCTAAGTAACCAGTTGGTTCTTAGCCACGTAAAATAAGTCTAATCCTTCGGGCCAGCCCTAGGAGAGCTGTTAATCAGCTCAGTGGTCTGGTAAAGCTAAGGTATACTTAACTTGTATAATACTATGAGACTCCATTCTTTGCAAACAGCCCTCATTAGCAGCATTTTATAATCGGGGCAGAGACCTTAAGAATTGCTCTAAAATACTTTCTAAAGGTTTTAAAACACACATCAAAATGAAAGTAAATGGTTATATGATATAACTTTATTGACTTGGGAAACGCAGTTATATACCTTAATCCATAATCGTTTTCATAAAATCATTAATGTTCCCTGTAACTTGATGTAAATGATCTTAAATACAATAATTTTAAAAAAGAATGAATATGCTCAACCATTCAAATTTCTATAGTGTCACACGTTGCTGGTATCATCATCAATATTATTTTAAAAACTCTAAATTGTATTTACTTCACGTTCCTAAATTTTTAATGATGGAACAAGATTCCTTTATACTCATTAGAGCCAGTAACAGAGCACTCGACTTTCTGCATCCCTTACATTAAACCTATTATGATTTTGTAAAACTAATGATGAAGTTTAGACCTAAGACGAGTAGACCTTGGTAGGCTGAAACGAAGGTCGAAATAAAGTTAAAGTTAAAACAAAAAGATATTAGAGGTAATTAGTGGTCCATAATATTTGAAAACTGCAGGCCTAGCTTACATATATATATATATATATATATATATATATATATATATATATATATATATATATATATATATATATATATATATATATATATATATATATATATATATATATATATATATATATATATATATATATATATATATATATATAATGTGTGTTCATAAATATACATTATATATATACACTTGAATTTTTCACTTATATACGAGTGGCTTTCACTATATTCGCAAATATTGACCCGCAAACATTGAATTCACTACACCTTGAGAACTACTTAGCTTACACCCAAAGAATTATAATAGATACGTGTATCTGCCCAGAATAGGATTTCAACCTTTCATCTGATATACCCCTTTTCAAAGAACAAAGAAGGTTCTTAATCTCAAGCAATTAGAAGATAAGAGGTTCATTAGGCCCCAGCTAAGCCGAGATTGTAAGGAGCTTTCATCTTTAGAACAGAATCTGGAACTATATGGTGCAAACTTATTTGATTTCTATGAGCCATGTGATATATTCATGTTGTTAGTTTTCGTAATAAATGCAGTCTCGAGTATCTGACCTTTAAAACGACACATTTCATTGATGGTGCATCTCATTTAATGTGACTGGTTCTACTCCTATGATTTAAATGACAAAGTTTGGATCATTATTATTATTATTATTATTATTATTAAGAAGATGACCCCTATCCATATGGAACAAGCCCACTGGGGCCACTGAACTGAAATTCAGGCTTCCAAAGAAAAAGGTGTTCATTGGAAAGAAGTAACAGAAAGGAAAGGGAAATGAAGAAAGAGGAGATCAGATATTAGAAAAACAGATAAATTAACAAATAAATAAATAAATAAAATTTTAAGTGAATTTTAAAATACAAGGAGAATTGTATTACGGTAGTAATGCATTGCACCTTCGCTTGAACTTCTGAAGTTCCAATTGCTAGGGGTCCAACGGTGTAAGATGTTGGGAATCTTACCGATAATAGGTAGAAACTTCTACAAAATATTACATTTTCTTTTGTTTTATTTGCATGAACATTTATCATCGTCCTATATTATGATATATTCACTTATTGTCACTGGGAATATTTACTATTGCTACTATGACTTCTTTGATGATTTTCCGACTCAAAATTTCCTTTTCAATCCATCGTCTCCTCTCTTTGTTTTATTTGTATGGACATTTATCATCGTCCTTCATCACACAATCACTTATTGCCACGGCGAATATATTCTGTTATTACTATGACTTCCTTGATGATGTTTTGGTTCTCAAAACTTCTTCTCCAACCCTTCCTGTCTCCTCTTTGTTCTGTTTGCATCGACATTTATCAGCGTCCTTCACGACAGAATCACTTATTACTGCAGAGAATATTTTCTATTATTACAGCGAGTTTCTTGATGATTTCCCGATTAAAAACCTCTTCTTCAATCCATCCTGTCCTCTGTTTTATTTGTAGCGACATTTATGGGCGTCCTTCCTGACAGAATCACTTACTGTTACGGCGAATATTTTCTCTTGTTACAGTGAATTTCTTGATGGTTTCCTTCTTCAATCCATCCCGTCCTCTCTTCGTTTCACTTGTAAATATACTTTTCATCATCATTTGTAATATATTCATTTGACTGTACAAGTAATCTTTTTCTATCAGTACCAAAACTTCCTTGATGAATCTGACCCAAAACCTCTTCTTCAATTTACCCTTTCAGGCGGAACCGTCATGGCTGGTGCCTTACCAGGTCATCGAGGAGTACGGGACGGGGCTGGAAACGTCCGTCTTAGGCCTGAGATTCCCACTGAGACCCAGATTGCTCCGGCGGGGAGCGGTCATCGTCAAATGCACGGCAGCAATCAGCAATCTTTACTGGGAGAGCAACGAAGTCCTCATACCGGGGGACCTCCCCTACCACGCATCCATCATGGAGGGGAGAGCGTCAGCAGCAACAGGTAATCTTAACAGTTCAAAGGTTGTGTGTGTTTTTTTTTTGTGTGTTTGTTTTGGATGATTTTCAGTTGATATTTATTTTTTAGAAATTATTGATATTTCTAAGAATTTTCGACCTATATTCGTCAGGTTGCGTCTTTACTTATTTTTTTTTTTGTATGATTCTCATTCGACATAATATCTTGTACAATTTATTGAAAATTTCAACATTTTCATTTGACATAATATTTTTTACAATTTATTGAATATTTAGAAATTTTTGGGACTAAACGCGTCAAAGAAGAGTTTCTCCGATTTTCGTATGAATCTGATGTTGATCCAGATCCATGACATTTATATTTATTCAATATTTATTCCTTTTCCTAATATATTCTGTTACAGATCCGTGTTATTCATTTTCTCATTCAATCATTCATTCTCCAGTAAACTTACGCATCAATGCATGACCAATTACTTCACTTGTCGAAGAGTTGATCCGATTTTCATGTGAACCTGAAACTTGATCCAGATCTATGTTATTTATATTTATTCATTATTTATCCATTTTCCTGATAAATTCTGATCCAGGTCCGTCTTATTCATTTCCTCATTCATTCAATAACATCAAGTACTTCACTTGGTTGAAATTTGATCCAGATCCACGTTATTTATATTTATTCATTATTTATCCATTTTCCTGGTAAATTCTGATCCAGATCCGTCTTATTCATTTCCTCATTCAATCAGTCATTTTCCAGTTACCCTTCACATCAATTACTTCACTTGTCGAAGAGTTGATCCGATTTTCATGTGATCCAGAAGTTTGATCCAGATCCACGTTATTTATATTTATTCATTATTTACCCGTTTTCCTGATAAATTCTGATCCAGGTCTGTGTTATTCATTTCCTCATTCATTCAATCATTTTCCAGTAAACTTACGCATCAATGCATGACCAATTACCTCACTTGTCTCTTTTAAAGCAAACTTCCCTGACAACCACTATCAATCCAGCGTCTGAATTGACCATACTTTCAGTAGCAAATATAAAAAACAAAAAATAAAAACTTTCAGATTAGAAACACTTATTTACGGATAGCTTGTCATTTCTCCATGGATGAAGAGCTTGTCACATCATTCAGTGTTCTCTTTTTGTGATGTTATTACGTTAGTTACTTGTACTTGATGTCGACCGACCATTGTGTATGTATTTATGTTCTGTTGTATTATGGAAAATTCGCTAATTTCTTACGGAAGTAAACTTTTGTTACTGAATTAGGAATTTTTTTATTTACTTTCTTTTCTTAGAAGTTGTGATCACAAAATCATCTCTTCAGTTTTGTTTCACTTCGGTTTCGTTTAATATTATCGTGTTTTCTGATACTTCTTTCGCTGAAAAATAAAAATCAGTCTGCAAAATTAATATTATATATGTATATATGTATGTGTATGTATATATATGTATATGTATATATATATATATATATGTATATATATATTATATACATATGTATGTATGTATGTATGTATGTATGTATGTATGTATGTATGTATGTATGTATGTATGTATGTATGTATGTATGTATGTATGTATGTATGAGTGTGTGTGTGTACTCGTGTTACATTTTAATATGGCGGGATGGTTTAGATTCCAGATTCTTTAATTTACAAAGTACAACCATTCGAAGCCATGCAGTCTTCTTCTTCAGGTACCGAGGCAATACATCGGTAACTGAAAAAGATGATTACATGTCTTTGGAAGCTTGCACTTTGTAAATTAAAGAATCTGGAATCTAGGTCATCTCGTCATATTGAAGCTTAACACGAGAAATATGAATATATATATTTGCACAGTGGAGTTGTGTGGCTATTTTGTGATGTGTGCGTGTTTGTGCGTGTGTGCGTGTGAATATGACCATTCAAAAAGAAAGCATATACATCGATTGTGACTGATCAAAGTTTCTCTATTTTCAGGTCTACCTTCAGTCAAAGGTCACCTAGCGGTTCTCCTGGTGTCGAAAATTTTGACCCGAGTGATATGACACTAGAGTGGGGAAAAAAAAATAAGAAGTAAGAAAATAAAATTTCATGTGTTGAAACTTAATTCAATGTAATCGTTGTGTTTCGTGTATTTTTATATAAACTTCGTCGTCGTGAGCTGGTGACTTTCGTTGCCAAACCGAAACATTTTCTTCGTTACAGAAAATTTTCGTTCGGAGCTAGTCTTTATGAACCGTGATGAACACGAACACAAAAAAATATTGAGTAAATATTCCGTAATTATTGGTAATATTCCTGGCTAGTGTGAGTGGAACCGCAAAAAGTAAAAAGTGCATTTTTAAAAAACAATATAAAAGTGCATCAGACGCTTGAAAATGACCCAGTCACTAGACTCGTGAAAGAAATCAGAAATATTCACAATATGAATAAAATTCTATTCCCTAATAAGTCCAGGAACTCCATTCTGACTCGAGTCCTGAATAGGCCTATGGACATCATATCATAATTCCAGCTTCACGTCTATATTTAAATAAGGATTTCAAACGATTCCTTTTTTTCTTCGCTGTGAGTATTTTCTTAATAGAGAATGGAACCGTAGAGGTTGTGAAGTTTATATGGCAACAAAAAAAAAAAAAAAATCGCTCATACACAAATGTAGGTTAAAGGTAGTCCATCTGCGTAGCTACCCGAGTGATGATAGACTTCTTCAGCATCGTCTCAAATATTTATTTTGTCATGATCTCCGTCATCGTGAGCGTTTTAGGAAATAATGGAAAAAGGAAGTGATTTTTTTTTTTTTGTTTACAAAAAAAAAAAAGAATGACAAACTAAGAAAAACAATTCCTTATCGGTTCTTCATACATTTTAAGTAATATTCTTCCTACTGAAAAAAAAAAAACTCCCTACTGACAAAAAAACATGATGACGAAAACAATTATAGTGTAAAATTAAGTATATAAAATAATGAAGAAAATTGTGGATACATATTTCACAGATACAATAACAAGAAAAGTTTGGAAGGTTACACAAACAAACGCGGAATAATGGACAAACTTTACCCAACAGTATCCGAAGACTGAGAAATATTATCAACATTAAATGTTAAAAATAGTGACAAATTTATAAGAAGAAAAAATTTGTGAAATACTGTTACTGGTCCCTTAGTAACAATAAGAGTGAAGATGGCATTAAACTGCATTTTCCTAATTTATTAACAGATCAAAAGTCGTAATGGAAATGTCAAGTCATGAATAATCCACTGAACGTTATTTGCGTTCAAGATGAAAGTGAATAAGTATTAAAATATGAAAGAAAACAGGTTGAGAGAAAATAAAACCACTAGAAATGCATTGGTGTTGTTATAGAAAATCGCGATGTAACCTTTTGTTAAAAACATCCTTTTTTTATATATATTAGTATAAAACAGATTTTGAAATAGAAATGTACGAAACCTTGAACACTAGTGGAGGAAAATACATAAAACACCCACAAACGTGAAACCAGGATGCTGATTAAAACGCAAATGAGTTTTAGCCAGTAAAGCAAAACTCACTGTATGTGAAGTGTAAATTTTAAATATCAGGTAACTATATATATATATATACATATATATATATATATATATATATATTATATAATATATATAATATATATATATATATATATATATATATATATATATATATATATATATATACATACTGTATATGTATATATATACATACATTATATATATGAAAATATATATATATATATATATATATATAAATATATGTATACATAATTATATTATATATTATATATATATATATATATATATATATATATATATATATATATATATATATTAGTGAAAAGAAAACAGGTTTGGGAGAATATTTCTATTGTGATTGATACTATGTTGATTTTTCTTAAACCATTTTTCATTAATTTGTTTGTCATTGTAAGACATTTTCTCATTAGGTTATCTATCTATCTGTCTATCTATCTATATATATATATATATATATATATATATATATATATATATATATATATATATATATATATATATATATATATATATATATATATATAACCTAATGAGAAAAGGTCTTACAATGACAAACCAATCAATGAAAAATCGTTTAAGAAACATCCACATAGTATCAATCATAATAGAAATATTCTCCCAAACCTGTTTTCTTCACTACTGATCATAAATCTTTTGTGACCGTGAAAGTTTTTTTTTTATATTTGACTTTTAATTATTTATAATAGCACCAGATTCCTTGATGAAACATTTTATATTAAAACGAAAGTCCAATGCTATTCCGTATTAATATAATTACTCACAGCGAATCAGAGTTTTCAGTCACCTGAAATATGTATGCACCAGTTCTATCACATAATAATATGCAGATATAATTCAAGACCCTGAATTATATATATTTTTTTTTCTGAAGAGAAGACGAATATGTTTCTCGTATAAATTAAATGTAACTGGAATTTCCAATTAAATTAAAATAGAAATTGTAAAAAATATAGTAAAAAAATTTTTAGTGTGGTGTCACGTCAGACTCTACAAGATAACCCTTCATAAGCAAACAAATTACTTCCTTAAATATTAAAAGTAATGTTTGGCGAAATTATGTGATGATAAATACAATTTTCTATTATATAGGGCTGTAAGAGTGACAAAAAGGGAATCTGGTGCTTCCACCAGTGGGTCTCAATGAGTCTGTAAATCACCGGATGGAATGTGGAAGTGACGGAGTATAATTGTGATTTAGTTTTAATTTGTGTAGATGTTTCTACATACATAGTTACATGTAATTATCTTACGCCAATAAAAATAACGTTGTAGTCAGTCAAACTGCAAAGATGAAAAACAACAAATATAAATCACTTCTCCATTGTATAACAGTTTGTTCCCAAAGTACTGTGGGGTCAGTTAACATTGCCGTCTTTCAGAAAAAAATGGCCACATCTTAGGTCATACGCAAGCCAACAGCTTCATTATAAATCCAACCAAGAAAATCCTTAATCTGCAACAGATATGTACATTCATAATAAAAGTCCAGTCGTTGCTCCAGTCATTAGCTTTTTCCTTCATTAGTTAATCAATTCATGTGGTTGCACGAAGTCGTGTAGATGTTAAAATGGAAGTGACCTTCAATCTTCTGTGATAGATTGGGTCACATTCTCTCTCTCTCTCTCTCTCTCTCTCTCTCTCTCTCTCTCTCTCTCTCTCTCTCTCTTGCCTGCATTGATTCGTTCTCGGAAGCTTCTTAATGTTGTCTGATGTATATATCTCATTCATATCATTCTGAGTAGGGGGTAATTTTATAGGTCTGTTTACAGTGCGTTGGTCGTTCTCATGTGATACAAACTTCCTATCTCGAGAATTTTCATTTATCCCTGTGGTCTCCCTGAAATCCTCTTGAAAAATGCTCAACTTCTTGGGTTACAAATATTTTGTAGCCACAGTCTCTATTCCTAAGTTCATAAAGGCATATTCTTTAGTGATTAATCTAAGGGTTTCTGTTACTTCTTGACCTAAAGATACAATGAGCTTCCGTTAGGTCTGTAAAAGTTCTGATATTTCTCAAAGCAAGGACTTTAGAGCATAGCCTTAAGTCCGATAAAGCTACTGAATTTTACATAAAAGATTTTTTTTAAAGATCGCATTCACGTCTAGTCCATAACATTCCTTATCATTTGAAAAAGGAGAAATTTTCTCAGAATGAATACTGTTCATTAAAAATAAAAGTTTACACCGTGTTTTCTTTTTTTAAATTATAGTTAATTTCTCCGTTCTTTACTGCCATTCCATATATAATTTTCTTTATGGTGTAATACAGACCCCGTGTAATTTATTTCATTTTATGGGAGGCATTCTTGCACATAGTGTACATAAGGTTATTTACGGATACTGTTGTAACAAAATAAAATCTACTAAAATACCCTCACGGAATTTTCATTCCCACGATCTTAGCATGAAGGAGGAACGTTTTCCAGGGAAGGGAATTTTGTCTAAATAATGCTTAATCTTGCTTCATTTTCCTATGTATTTCAAATCATTCATTTTTACGAAACATCGAGGATTGGGAGGAAAGGGCCTGTGATAAAATATGGCATTTTACGCATCCTCCCCCCCTATATATATATATATATATATATATATATATATATATATATATATATATATATATATATATATATATATATATATATATATATATACATATGTATATATATGTGTGTGTGTATATATACATACATACATACACACACATATATATGCATATATATACATAATATATATATAATATATATATAATATATATATACATTATATATATAAATTTTGTCACTTATGCATGCGTGGTTTTTTATATTCACGAAAATTGAGCCACAAATACGATTAATAATGAATTCACCATGCCCCAGGAATAACTGACACCCTATGGGAGTTATAGCTGTAAATGCTTCTGCGCTGGGCATTCGAAACACGGCCTGGTTTAGAATGAACGATAAACTTTGGCCAAATTCACTGTCTATGCTGATTCCTAAACTAGACCGTGCTTCAGATTCCGGTTGGCGCAGAAGTTTTGCGTGTATGCAATTCCAAATGTATTGTGAATTCGGTGTTAAACGACGTTTGTGGCTTAGTATTTGTGATGTATATGCATTCATATATATATATATATATATATATATATATATATATATATATATATATATATATATATATATATATATATATATATATATATATATATATATATATATACATACATTTACTGTATATATATTGTATATACAGTATATATATACATTTATATGGGTGTGTGTACGAACACCTAGTGTAGAGCGCTTCCACAATATTATCACTATTAATATTATCATTATTATTTTTATTGTTATTATTATTATTATTACTATTAAAGTAAAGAACCGATATTAGGAATATCCAAAAACCTATTAGCCAAATGCTCCAAAGATGATTTTACATGAAAATATCCTTCGAGGTCCAATACATGAAAATGGTTGGACAACATATTTTTTAATGTTGCGTTGTTTTCCCCTATTTCTTCAGAGAAAAACGGTTATTTTTTGTCTTAGCCGAACAACTCGTATCTGAAACTTCTCAGAGATGGAGAATCTGTATTTGGTATTACAGAAGTCTGACCCTGAGGCTAGTTGTTCCTTGAAAGGTACACCAGGACCTCGTTCTGTCTTTCTGTTTATTTTATATATTTTCTGGATTTTCTGAGTTGGGTGAATGATATATTCCCCTTTACAGTAGCTCCTAAGGTTAAGCAACACAACATCCTACGTCTGACGAATTATGTAATGAAACATTTTATTTCAACTAGTATTAATAAACTTCATATATTTAGCTATATGCAGCTTGAAATAGAATTTTCCTAATTTGATTTTTGCAATCCTTTACAACCATTCGAACAGAATATTCTCATTCGCTACAAGAGACTAAAGGCTGATATTCTATAGGATCTGATGAATAGCATTAAAAAAAAAAAGTTTTACATTATTTAGTAGGCTAAAGTGAATTTAACTAGACATAAATTTAGCATTACGACATTATCAATGTGAAATTACAAGTATAAATTCTATTCGAAGAATAAAAAAAAAATTCTAACTTCTCTTTTATGTGCGTAAAACTCAAAGTAGTGTTCGTAAAAAAAATAACTAAAGTTTATCACAGATTGCCAGCAAGCATTCAAAGAACCAACTACCATTCATATCATACGGAATCGTTATAACTATAGAATTCAAATTTGTGAAAGGAAAAAACTGCCTGTTGATGATTTCCGCAGTTTTATGGTTTAGGTTAAAGTACTTGGTTGTAGTTAAGGATTCATTATGCAACTTTGATCACGAAGATGCCATTAACTTTATTCTTGCAGGCTTTATTGACATTCCTCAATTTCAGTTGAAATTCCATTCTTTTTAATGAGGGAATATGATTTTTTTAAAGAATTAAGTTACATATATGGGGAATACTATTGTACGCATAAAAGCTGTGTAAGAGTTATCGAATTTGCCTGGAAATTTCTTACAAATACTCGTGATTCAAAGAAAATAGTACATATGTAAATATGTATATATTTGATTATATACATATATATATATATATATATATATATATATATATATACATATATATATATATACAGTATGTGTGTATGTATACTGTATATGTAAACACATACATACATTCATTATATACTGTGTATGTATATATATATATATATATATATATATATATATATATATATATATATACACACACACACACATATATATATATATGTTTACGTGTGTGTGTGTATATATATATATATATATTCACACAAACACACATATATACATATTTTATACATATGCATGTATATGTATGTATAAAATATGTATGTATATATATGTATGTGCGTTTGTATGTATGCATTACACGTGTAGGTACAAAAACCTTCAAGTTACTTAATTCGTTAAACAGACAATAATTAAGACAAACTTTTAAAACAGGCATATGGCTACCTATTTCAAGAAATGGGGGGGCCATTTGCCCATGTGGCGAATGCACTCCAAAATCTGCATAATTCTTGTACTAGTGTATTTTCTCATATAGGCAGCTTCTCGCCTCTTTCTACCGGTTGTTGGTTGGTCAGTTTTTTTTATTTAGGCTAGGATGCTCTATCTGGTGAAGAATGTGTACACACATACACGCACATTTATATATATATATATATATATATATATATATATATATATATATATATATATATATATATATATATATATATATATATATATATATATATGTAGTATATGTATAAATGTGTGTGTATGTGTGTACACATTCTTCACAAGATAGAGCACATATATATATATATATATATATATATATATATATATATATATATATATATATATATATATATATATATATATATATATATATATATATATATGAGGCTGCTAACTGGCGCGGTGCTTATGGCCCAGTAGGGATACAAAGAGTTCTTCAAGCAATTATCACGAATGATGCAAAGTTTATAGAACATAAACGCATACACAAACACACACACACACATATATGTGTGTGTGTGGGTGTGGGTGTGCGTGTGTGTATGTTCTGTAAACTTTGTACCGTTCGTGGTAATTGCTTTAAGAAACTTTTAAATCCTTTGTGGGTCATAGTCATTGCACCAGTTGGCAGTCTCATTTTGAAAATATACATAACATGTTGATATTATTCGAAATTTAGCAGAATTAAGCGATCAAAGGACTGCAAATTAACACGAAACTAAACATCTATCACAGGTCTTTGATTGGGTGCAAATGATCACATCAAATAGTCCAGCGATTGTTTCCTTTCCTTAAAGGAACACTCAGCGATACTGATCTCCTCAGCTTCAATGAGACTCACCGACTTTCATTAGATTGATCTGCTATTAAATCAACATTCAAATAAAGAAAATACCTCCTTACTTGATCTCTCTTTACATTTTATTGTGAGACTGATCGTATATTTATGAAACGCGTTTTCGGTTGGTACAAATCCTTTTTAGTCACGGATTTATGTGAATGAAACATTTACATTCACTCACACGCACATTAAAATATTCAGACTCTAGGCATCGGTATCCTTTTCCATCCCTAAATTTATCTGCTCAACATTTCACATAATTACCCTCTGTCCTTCACAGCACTGAAAGCCTTATCCTCCATTTGTTACGGTAATATTTATCAATAAAGGTAAGTACAAAGCGGAAAAGGGAACAGCCCGTTAAAACAAAATGAACTGTTTTATCTAGGTAGTCACACTTGTATAAGGCAGTTCCTATGCTGCTGTGGGCGGCCGCAGCCTGGGTATGGAAGTGGCGTTGCTAAATGTGATCGAGAGAAAAATGTTAAAGTTACTCTGAGGAACTATTTGCGATGCAAGAAGTTTTGACAGGGTGAGAAATATGGAGATCCGTAGATGTGGTGAAAAGGTTAGCAATGATGAAAGGACAAGTGAAAATACTTTCATATGGTTCTGTCATGTGGAAAGAATGGACGATAAGTTGCTGTCGGGTATAAAATTCTGTGTACACAATTTCATTGTGCTTGATGAAATTAACGGAATTATGAAAACACATTTAAAATAAGTTTAATTACATTTTCGAAATATTTGCACAGTTTACTGTCAATAAAGTACAAACTTTGAGAATTCCTTTAGCGATTTTAACGTTCAAATGAGTAAGTTTAATATATATCTCAAAACATTTAAGAATGAAAGTACTGGAAGCTCAAAAAATGTAAGTCAAAAAACATTTCTAAAATAGTCTTACTCTTTTTTACTAGTGGACCATAAACTCAGTAAACTGTAATGAAGGATTTTCATCTCAAGTTTATAAAAGAGTTATTATTATTATTATTATTGTTATTATTATTATTATTATTATTATTATTATTATTATTATTATCATTATTATTCCTACAGATAACCATATTCATTAACTTACCCGGACTTGAACGAACGCTTGGATTTTACCTCTCTCTCTCTCTCTCTCTCTCTCTCTCTCTCTCTCTCTCTCTCTCTCTCTCTCTCTCTCTCTCTCTCTCTCTCTCCTTAAAAAGTGACATAAATGAAAATGAAAGCTATTCTCCAGAAAGATCAATAAAAGTGAGCAAAGCCAAGGAACAAAGAATCAATTTAGAAAAAAAAAAAATTATTAAATTCATCCTCCCCTCCCTTTCCACTTATTGCTTTCTATCGAATAATAAAACTCGTGAAAAAAAAAAAGAGGGAGAAAGAACAAAAGAGAGAGAACGTCATGTATATTCATGCTTTTGTTAACGGCTTTCCTCCACCTTGAAAAAAAAAATAATAATAAAGTCAGGAGGCGCCTCTAAAGGTAGATAGGCCGGGTTCGAAAAATGAATTTCAGGTTCCCGAGCAATGTAGGAAGCCGGGGGTGTTGGCGGCGGCGGCTGTTAATAAACAGACAGACAGACATTCAGATACGATCTGCATAGATGAAAAATAAATTATTTTTTACCTAGAGAATTATTGCATATCTTCGGTTATAGTGCAATTTAAGTTGATCGAGACCCGCTTTTTTTTTTTCATAAATATCTACGGAAGACACAAACCACATGTCATCCTTTTCTAATAATAATAATAATAATAATAATAATAATAATAATAATAATAATAATAATAATAATAATAATAATAATAAATTATTGGCAGAGCTTCATGAGACTAAGCGCATAATCATATGTATTTTAACGCGGAATGGGTTCTGGAGCCAAAATACGTAATAATAATAATAATAATAATAATAATAATAATACAGACTATAATGGATAATAATAATATTCCACCATCGTGTCGATGAAGGAGCATTAATAACTACCATCTATTGAGAGAATTCAGTTTAACTTCCCTTACGAATCCAATGTGGAATTATTATTATTATTATTATTATTATTATTATTATTATTATTATTATTATTATTATTATTATTACTAAGTACTTTTGACTTCAGAATCCCTTTCGCTTTAAAAAGCATATTGTTATGATCGTGGTCTCATGAAAATCCACCAACAACTTTTATGTTTCAGAAAATGGTGAACATATATAATA
>NC_089758.1:20316733-20326733 GCF_040412425.1 Macrobrachium rosenbergii
TCGCGGGGAACGAACCCGCATTACCATATTCACAAGGAGGTCTCGTGGTCAGGTCGGCAACGCGACCTCCTTGTATTTCCCGTGACCGACGTTCACAGGCTCTTCAGTTTCTTCTTCCGTTTGGATATTTCGGCTTCGTAGTTACAAGCATATCCAAAAAAAGCGAAGAATTCGAGAAGTTAAGAGGGCATTGTGGATATATATATATATATATATATATATATATATATATATATATATATATATATATATATATATATATATATATATATATATATATATATATATATATATATATATATATATATATATATATATATATATATATATATATATATATATATATATATATATATATATATATATATATATATATATATATATATATATAATACATACATAGCTCTTCGTTGGGCGACGTCGGTAGAGCTAGGCCCGAGTTCGAGTCTCCGGCCGGCTGATGAAGAGTTAGAGGAATTTATTTCTGGTGATGGAAATTCATTTCTCGCTATAATGTGGTTCGGATTCCACAATAAGCTGTAGGTCCCGTCGTTAAGTAACCAGTTGGTTCTTAGCCACGTAAAATAAGTCTAATCCTTCGGGCCAGCCCTAGGAGAGCTGTTAATCAGCTCAGTGGTCTGGTAAAACTATGGTATACTTAACTTACATATATACATATATTATTTGATTTAATAATGAACGTGAGCACTCATTATTCTATCAACTTTCAAATAATGAGTATCAGCTTCCATTAAATTCTCTGCAAAATTTACACTAGTGGCAATTTAAGGACCGTCCCTACTCTCAAGGAACCTAACCCTGTCATTTGCATATTAACGAAGCTTCGAGTCTCAAGCACCGTAAACCAAGAGACAACTGTGTAAGGATCACATGAATGTGACGTGTATTTTTACAGGAGAACAAAGCATAAGATAATTACAATGGTCAATGACTCTAATTACGCTTTGAAAGTCTTAAGTGAGAATAAATGTCTGCATCATACCTCTATAGGACGCTTTATTTCTTAGTTGCAAGACACATCATTTAGAAACACATTAACGTTGATACTTAACAATAAATGAAAGTGCTCTCATTTCCAACACTCATACACTTCAAGTGATCACGGGATAGCTTTCCTCTGACGGTTTCACATTTATTGCTCTGGGCACTAATTACTGTGAGTGCAATTAGTGCCACGAGTTACAGGTGTGAAACCAGCAGGCATAGGAAGGCTATCCACTGATCAGTTGAAATGTATACATGCTGGAAATGAGGGCAATTTTTTTTTTTAATCAAGTATCTTCGTCGTTGTTATTTTCTGGCGTCGCGTCCTTCAACCACGAAATGAACAGTTTCTTATTGAAATTGGACAGAAAGACTTACATTCTCACCTCAGAAATTCAAAGCGTGATTGGAGACAATTATGAGTATTCCACTAAAATACTGAATCCCTAACAAAGAATTCCGTGAAGGCGTAAACTTTCCAACTCTCGTGCATTTGCGCGTTTCAGACATTGCTACTCCAAAGGGAAAATTAATTTATCAATCTCTTGTACCACTCATTTTCAAAATTAGGTATTTCCTGCCTTCCAGTGTATTTGTTGGATTAATTCAACCTGTCATTTTGACTCAAGAGTGTCCGCTGTCGCCATTAACGAATGAAATCCATTAGAATTATTCGTTTCTTAAATAATATTGTCGCAAACAGTAAACTCAGTCATGCTTTTTTGTTATGGTTAAAAAACCTACATTTGTATATAAATATACATAGTGGTACTTATATTTCGTATAATCACAAATATTCACATGTATATATGAAACTCTGGATCTTTTAATAATAATAATAATAATAATAATAATAATAATAATAATAATAATAATAATAATAATAATAATAATAATAATAATAATAATAATAATGGGTACGGACAACAGAGCTCAGCTATTTTTAACCACATAAATAACCATAACCACAGAATAAACTGGAATATGTCTCGTATAATTTATAGCAGCAATTGTCGGTTCAAAAGCCAGAAGGTGGAATCAGCTTTGATTAAACAAAGAAGCACCATGAATCTTTCAAGAGCTGCGTGGGATTCAGATATTATAGATAAAATCGTCCTCCAACCAGCAATCAAGAAGATTAAAGAGAAATTGCCAACTGGAGTGACTTATCGGCAGACCTATGGATCTTCTGGTATAAATACCGCTTTTCTGTAAATTTTTCACACTCGTTATTTGCCTGAGGAGAGAGACAGTTCGGTCTCTGAAATATAGCTTTTATTTTCCGCATTTTGGCGTTTCTATGGGCTCCCTTATATTTGATGGGATTCTGTTTTAACAGAAAATATTTCACAGTCATTTATATATGCTGTATATATATATATATATATATATATATATATATATATATATATATATATATATATATATATATACATATATATGTGTGTGTGTGTGTGTGTGTGTGTGTGAGTGTGTGTGTGTGTGTGTGTGTACAGTATATATACTTAAACATCCACCCCACACAAGGAAATAAACGCACGCTCACGGACGATACGTGGCCTGCGAAAGCTCGGAGAAAAAAAAACAAATGATGTGCTTGGGACAACTAATTACCGGCACAGGTGAATTAATGGGGATTAACGAGGCTGAATTAAAGAGGAGAGAGTAGATTCTCAATCAGAGCAGGTAGGAAAGTTTTAGAAAGTTGCTTTTATCAGAACAATGTGTACTTATGTAGAATGCAGACGGAATTTATAATACGACACCAAATTCGCTTGAAGAATTATTTGCAACGAAAATCCATTAAATGTAGGGAAATTCGTAAAAATTACTTATATTAAGAATCCATTAACTATAAGATAATTTGTATGAAAAATTATTTGTAATAAACCATTAAATGTAGGGCAATTCTTAAAAGTTACTTATATTAAAAACCCATTAACTATAGTGCAACTCTTATGAAAAATTGTTTGTAATAGTAATCCATTAAATGTAAGGGAGTTCACACGAGAAATAATTTTTTTTTATAAAAATCCACTAAATGTAGGTCAGTTCGCATGAAAATGATTTATAAAAATCCATTACATGTAGGGCAATTCGTATGAAAAATTACTTATATAAAAAATCCATTAACTGTAAGGCAATTCGTATCAAAATTTCTTTTTAATAAAAATCCACTAAATATTGGGCAATTCGTAGGAAAAATTATTTATTTATAAAAATCCATTAAATGTAGGTATATTCGCCTAGCAAATTGTTTGTAATAAAAATCCTTTAAATGTAGGGCAATTCGTACGGAAAATTATTTGTAATAAAAATCCTTTAAACGTAGGGCAATCCGTATGAAAAATTATTTGTTTATAAAAATCCATTAACAGTGGGCCAATTCGTATGAACAATTACTTTTAATAAAAATCCATTAAATATTGGCAATTCGTAGGAAAAATCTACTATTTATAAAAATTCATTTAATGTAGGGAAATTCGTATGGAAAAATTATTCGTTATAAAAATCCATTAACAGTAGGGCAGTTCGTATGAAAAATTATTTGTAATGAAAATCCATTAACTGTAGGGCAATTCGTATGAAAAATTATTTGTAGCAGTAATCCATTAAATTTAGGGCAATTCGTATGAAAATTTATTTGTTTATAAAAATCCATAAAATTTATTTTTCATTAATAACCCATTAAATGTATGGTAATTCATATGAACAATTATTTATTTATAAAAATCCATTAAATGTAGGTCAGTTCGCACGAAAATTATTTGTTTATAAAAATCCATTAAATGTAGGGCAAGTCGTATGAAAAATTATCTTTAATTTAAAAAAAAAAAATCATAAAATGTGTCTCAGTTCAAAACAAGGTGGCTGGAGAACGTGAAAATTTCTGAATATCTATAAAAGGTTCCATAGATATTTTACGAAGACATTGGTAAGCAGCGTAATATGTTGCTTTCCATACATATTCCTCAATTATTAGCAGTCAGCACATTAGATAAAACCACCATGTCAAGAAAACGTGCAAAAATGAACAGCTCAGTGAAAAACTAAAATAATAAAGACTTTCCAAAGAAACAGTTAAAATCTTCGTTAGCCTTTCTCGTCATGGTAGTCTGGTCCTCCTCTTCTTTTTTTGGCAAGGGTCTAGAATCAAATTAAAGAGAAACTCGTTACAAGGAAATGCCAAGAGAGAAAAAAAATATGAGCTGCCAAAAATGTCGTTTTTCTTTTTTTAAATTGAATCACAGAGTTTAACAAACTCCCAACATTTTGGACGCCCGGAATGCGAACGAGGTTAAAGAATAGCGTAATGGGAAGGAAGGTGGAATAAAAAACAAGAAATGTGGTTGAAAGAAAGTTTTGAACGGACAACGGAATTGCAAAATTACTTGGCAGATTCGGGAGGGTAAAATTTACAGGAAGAAGGTTTAAAAAAAAACATGCAAGATAAAATTCAGAGAATATGGGTGATACAGAATTAGCTAGGTGTATGTGTGTATATATATATATATATATATATATATATATATATATATATATATATATATATATATATATATATATATATATATATATATATATATATATATATATATATATATATATATATATATATATATATAGAGAGAGAGAGAGAGAGAGAGAGAGAGAGAGAGAGAGAGAGAGAGAGAGAGAGAGAGAGAGAGAGAGAGAGCGAGTACCTACGTATAGAGAGATATATATATATATATATATATATATATATATATATATATATATATATATATATATATATATATATATATATGTGTGTGTGTGTGTGTGTGTGTGTGTGTGTGTGTGCATATATAAATATGTGTGTGAGTGAGTGTGTGCGTGCGTGTCACATGACCGGTATGTACAAACAACGATAACTGTTATATTAATATAACAAGATAAAGGAAAGACCAGAAAAAAATTAGGATAAATACAGCCGAAATATCTTTGCCCTCATTTTCCAAGTTTACAAAATATATAAAGAATTTCATACGTATACGGAGACTGCTTGCAAAGACCAAGTATCAATAATATAACAAAATACATTTGAAAACATTCCCTGTTGATTTGTAATATTAATCCTCTTAGCAATACTTCCAAACAGTTCTTATTCATATTTAATGTTAATCCACAATAGCATTATTTTCTAACACCCCCTGTTCTTATGTGATATTAATCTCCTTAAATATGGAGAAAGCGGTGACCTCTTTTATAATAATCACTATCCAACACTATGTTAACCAATTTGCTGAAGTTGGTTAATATATCCTTCAAAGACAATGAGTGAAATTCAATTTACTTTTATATCAGGAGAGCCTATCAAGCTCTAATAATAATAATAATAATAATAATAATAATAATAATAATAATAATAATAATAATAATAATAATGGGGGAATTATTTAAATTAAAAGTAACAGTGGTAAGTAAAATCAAAGTGAAAAGGGTATTGCATATGTGAGCTTGTTTTATGAACAAGGTTCATCTTCTGCATAATAATAATAATAATAATAATAATAATAATAATAATAATAATAATAATAATAATAAGTAAAAATCCACAATAATGTACATGAGGGATTGTGACTTTTTACTTATTATTTCCCGTCACATTATAGTGATGCACCATAGATTAATAATAATAATAATAATAATAATAATAATAATAATAATAATAATAATAATAATAATAATAATAATAATACCCATGGGTCCTCTTGACTGTATGCTTTTGGCTTCCTCTCGTCGAAAACTTATCGCATATTTATCAGAAAGAGGTTTAAAACAAATCAACGACCGCTAGTGGAGAACGAGCCTTTAGCAAATGCTGGCTAAACTTAGGATGCATTGGTAGGTCTATCAATAAGCCGTATACAGCCTGGTCGCGTTCTGCGTATGACGTGTTTCACTGTCATGTGGACTCAACCTTATAACAGCATTTATTCATGACCTCAGGTATCTTTCTCTCGGAATTTATTCATGACCTCAGGTATCTTTCTCTCGGCATTTATTCATGACCTCAGGTATCTTTCTCTCGGCATTTATTCATGACCTCAGGTATCTTTCTCTCGGCATTTATTCATGACCTCAGGTATCTTTCTCTCGGCATTTATTCATGACCTCAGGTATCTTTCTCTCGGCATTTATTCATGACCTCAGGTATCTTTCTCTATGTTTTGTGTATACGTTTTTGCAGCGTCCCTTCGGCCCCTGGCTAAAACCCCTTTCCTTTCTTTTACTGTACCTCCTTTCATTTTCTCTTTCTTCCATCTTACTTTCCAGCCTCTCCTAACAATTGATTCGTAGTGCAACTGCGAAGTTTTCCTCCTGTTGCACCTTTCAAACCTTTTACTGTCAATTTCCGTTTCAGTGCTGAATGACCTCATAGGGCCCATTGCTTGGCCCATGAACAAAATTCTATATTCAGTTCAATTGTATATATTGTTTTGTATTCTAATTAAGGCTTAAGTTTCCTTTCCATATTATACGTTACTCTAAGTATTGTTCGTCTGTCGAGTTATAGAAGACTCACAAAACCGTACAGAAAAAAAACATAGGAGAAATACTAGAAGTAACTAAAGACTTTATGATAAAAACCAGAAAAATACTATGTAAAAAAAAAAAGCTAATTACAAACATAATTAAACCGAGCTCCCGAGATCGTGAGGGCGAAACTAAGTAATGCATGAAATCAGGGGCAGAAAACGTTTTACAACGTATTTACTCTGAGTTCCCGAGTTCCCTGTAATACAGACTACGAGGCATAAAAGGTAAACGAATGGAGGTGAGTAAAAGGCGGAATTTTTGGGGAACAGGAGCAGTACTCGAAAGATTTATACAAATAAAGTCTCACTGGATGTTAAACAGTCCAGTGGCACTTGTGTGAGTTTACGCGCACACACACACACACACATATATATATTATATATAAATTATATATTATTATATATATACACAGTATATATACATATAATATTTATATATATATATATATATACATATATATATATATACTCGTATATATATATATATATATATATATATATACATATATATATACATATATATATATATACACACACACACACACACAAAGCACTTGATTACCTCGTGCCCTTCACTACATCAAGCCACAGCCACAGACTTTGAGTAAGTCGTCCCAGTACTACTTTCCATGCATAGAAAGTTCGGCAGAAATGGACTGGTTAACAATCTGTGAGAGTTACAATTCCGGAGTCAATTATTTGGTACTTTTTTTTCAGCTCGGAATTTGCAACTTTAAAAGCTTCCCGGCAAATGCCGAACCATTAATGCAAATTAGTTGAAGTTTATCCTGTGCCCTAATGCAAGATTAAAGATTAAATGGCTTTGAGCTCGAACCATTAAAAAAACGGAAGAAATAGTTTTAACAGTATTCAGTTTTGTTATACACACATTGATAGACACACCTAACTGCGGGTGGCTCCATAGGAAAACATCGCGACTGTTACTACCACACTCAGACTTTATTTGCTGGATTTTCAGTAAACCACAAAATTATCCCCTTTATACCACTACACTGCAGGATCATCAGCAGTGTGCAGAATACCACTTAAACCACTGCGACAAGTAGAAAAAGAAGTGCTTCCGTTGATATCATGTCTTTAATTGAAAAGAAAATATGTTGATGCTAGGCTTGAATATAAGAAAAATATATCAGAAATATGTGAGAAATGCAGAAAGGTAGGCATGGTTGTAATAAAAACGGATGAGAACATTCTGAGGAAGTTTGGTCACATGCCGAGAATAGTTAAAGACAAGATGGTGAAAATGGGATATTTTAGCAGGAAGCAGATGAAGATCGAACGAGGTTTGGCTATATGGAATAGGAGAGGTGCTGGTACTGATTAGAACTGATATCCAAGACTTAGTGGCTGACTTGTCTGTCAGGACGAACGCCGTATTTTGGTAGTGCTGATAGTGCACCTCACGTGGTACACTGCAAGCATTTCCAGATTCCTTCGACCTCTAGATGCACCAACTTTATAGCCTTTCAATTTAACTCCACTCCCACTCCTCTCTCCCATCTTGCTGCCCAACCTGACTATTACAGTTACTTCCTAGTGCTGTCCAACCACTCCAACTCCCTATTTTCACTGTCTTGAGCTCTGAATGGCTGAAAGTTCCCCAGTGCTTGGTTTTAGGGCCTATATTTCATGACATTTTCATTCATTCAATGTGTACGTTCACATGGCCATTAAATACAGCTATGAGGCAAATTCGAAATGCAAATACAGGGTGAATTATCTTCCTTTCGCCTCCACTGTGTACGATATTAATCTATTAGTCCCCGTAGGGCAGTAATGCCGTCAGTGCACCTCACAGGGTGCACTGTAGGCATTACTAAAGGTTCTTTGCAACATCCTAGCTGCAACCCCTTTCATTCCTTTTACTGTACCTCCATTCATATTATCTTTCTTAAATCTTGCTATCCACCCTCTCCTTACACTTGTTTCTTAGTGCATCTGCGAGGCTTTCCTCCTGTTACACCTCTCAAACCTACCTGTTCTCAATTTCCCTTTCAGCGCTGAATGACCTCATAGGTCCCAGTGCTTGGCCATCGGCCAAAACTCTATATTCCATTCCATTTCACTAATCTATTGGCAGTGCTCATTGCGCAGGACATACAAACAAGAGAGCTTTCTTTAGACAATCCTATAGCGCAATGGTAGGGACAATTTTTTCATGAAATAGAAAAACCATGAATAATACCTTGGAAAGTTTTTTAACGCAGTGACAATAGGTGGATAGCTTGTACCTTAACAAGCCCAGTTTAAAAGGCATCAACGAGGAAAGGGGGTTATTCTAAAAGGAAATTATAATTATTATATCGCGCACTCTCCTAAAACTTGGTTGTTCATATTTCCCGTGTTAATAGTGTTGTTGGTAGCAGCATGAATTAATAACAAATCATTTATGCAATGATAATGGTACATAACTGAAGACAGTATATGCTGTTTTCACCAGCAAAAAAAGCGAACTGAGTAAATAGCTTATGACTACATGCAATTTTAAACAGAAAAAAACAGAACTGAATAAGTTTTCTATCCAGATGGAATCATTATTGCTGCTCTCATATGATTTTACTTAATGCCCAAAGGTCCTCATTGGACTCGATAATTTTCTGACTCTATAAGAACATTTCTCCAAGAAAAACATCAGGCACTGAGGCACTTTCAGCCATTCAGGGATTAAGACAGGGAAAGTAGGGAGTTGGAGAATAGTTGGAGAGGTTGGACAGCTCGGTGGGGGAAAGGAGTGGGAATGGAGGTAAGGTAAAAGGATATAAAGTTGGTGTAGCTAGGGGCCGCAGGGACTATGCAATTAGCCTTTAGTAATGCCTTCAGTAACCAAATAAGGTACCCTGACGGTACTAACCCGCATTGGCGGTCTCATAAGACTTGTCTTCACATCTAAAAGTTCTATTTGAACTTGATCATTTCTGACTGAATAAGAACATTTGTCTGCGAAAGCATCAAACGTACGTATTTACTTCATATGCACAAAAACTCTAATAGAAAGGTTTATAGTGAAGTGGAAATTAAAAAAAAAAAAAAACTACAAACATTATAAAATTGCCTCATTACCCTCACGTGTGATTTGTTGTAAAAAAAAAAAAAAAAGTACATTTTATGACCAAAGTTCGGTGTGATTTGGATGCAAATCATTGCCAACAGGTTAATCAGGATAACAATCACGTCTCTTCTATCGGAAAATGCGTACTCAAATTTTTACGGTTAAATGAACAAGAATGTTTACAAATTTATATATATATATATATATATATATATATATATATATATATATATATATATATATATATATATATAAAAATGTGTGCGTGTGTTCAATGAGACAGGATTCTTTAGATTCCATGTTCTTTAATTTAAGCTTGTAGTACTCCGGAAATTAATGAATCTGAAACCTAAACAAACAC
>NC_089758.1:20331733-20334233 GCF_040412425.1 Macrobrachium rosenbergii
ATATAATTCACATACGTACAATTCACATACAGTGGTTGTGGTAATTTGCTGTGGCCTTAATTTCAAGCACAGAAGAATCAACCAATCCCCTGCTGACCATTATGACAAATGGGATTACTATATCTCAAATCAAAAGGTCAATATTGAATAACAGATCAATGATAATTCTACCTGCGCTCCTTAATACTGTGTTGTCTCCTCATATCTATTTTTGGCAGATATTTTGTTACTGAACTAGTCTTCGCTTTTTAGACCGAGGAAATATAGTTCATTTGATATTTTATATAACTAACTTACCCATGAACTTTACCATAATCTATACAACACGAGCCACACGAGAACTAAGATTTTCAGATACTTATTAGTTATTCTCCTTTATTGTCTGCATTGTCGTCGTATCTTAAACAATGTTGTTCGTTTCATACTATATTCTCATAAATCTAATTTGAGTCTAGTTCTCAAATAACTCGAACCATTGCATTCAAAGTGAAACCGTTGCCATACGATTCAGTCTAATCTATCATATGCTAAGATTCCTTGACGAGCAATACATATCCCAACGTATTTTCCTTTATATCTCCTCTTCCAAAAACAATCTCTCAAGTACTGAAATTTTAATTTGTGCCCATGACTCAAGTACATTATCGCCAAACTAATTCCATTTTAACTTGTATCAATAATGAATTAAATGCATTTTTTTGTTTGGTTAATTTTACTTTAAGTTTTAGAATGGTTGCAGTACTCAGCTGTAATGAAGAATCCGTTTTCCTTTAATTATACTTCCCAGTAGAGCTCTTAATTTATATCTCAAGAAGAAACTTTGTTCAGTTTTTCTTCATGTTGAAAAAAAAAAAAACTTTCGAGTTGCCAGTACTCTTTGTACAAAGTTTTTTCTCCCTTAGGAAAACTGCGGTCTTTTTCATCCTCATCCGTTTGAGAGGATGCTGAGCTTCTACTCTGAAGCTATATATAATTTATCAGTCCTCTCTCCTAATGACATGGTAAATATTTCAATACCTGAGCTCTTCTTGGCCTTTTATATATTTAGTGAAGTTAGCTCTCCTATGCATATAATATGTATTAAAATGAAGTGCTCTTTTCTTAATGAACTCTATCATTTTGATTGGGAAATCTTAGAAATATTTCATGAAATACTTAATTCATGAATTCATGTCATGTATTTCATGAAGTCGCCTTCGTCGACATGAAAATATTTTACGAACCAGTAACTGGTACCTATCTATATAAAGATTGTCTCTCCGCTATTATAAAAGAACCAGTACTTATTCGTATGTGAAAGGTTATCCTCTTTTGACAAGGCAGGCAATCTTATCATTGGACTTTCTTCCTTTTATGTAAGAAATTTTAGAATGCTGAATGATAAGGTTGCCCATTTTAAATAAGTCTAGGATCTTCAATAACTCTCTGAAAAGATAGGTAGTAACCACGAGAGAGCAATTCTGAAAACACCATATGTCATTTAAGTCATTTAATAAATGATGTGTGTGTATATGTGTATATATATATATATATATATATATATATATATATATATGTGTGTGTGTGTGTGTGTGTGTATGTGTATATATATATACACACAAATATATACTGTACATATATACATACATATGTATATATACATGCGTGAGTATGTGTGTGAGTGCACATGCATATGTATGTATATGTGCGTCTGTGTTATAGTAACTGCGTAAAGCAAATGTGCAATGGAGTATATTCTTAGAAATTCCCTGGCCTCGCAGCCCCAAAAAACCACTTAATTACGAACATTATTCATTTCGAATAATTCCGTTTATGAGCAACCCCATCACCTAACGGAGCCCCCCCCCCCCCCCAACATTTCTGAAACGCTTTTTAAAAAACACTGCCGCATCATTTACGGAGAGCGGTAATGGAAATAGTTATTACCCTCCAAAAGGCCATATTTTAGCGACTATTCTTTCACGCGGATAATTCATCAAAAATTCCATTTGCATGCGTGGAATGAAAGGTCTTTCTATCGGGATGAAATTTCGGAGTTCGTATTCAAACGCTGGAATTATTTTGGCCATGGGTTAGGAACCATAAGGTTTAGAATGATCCTGACGCTCTGTTTAATGAGACAACATTCGTGGGACAAATGGCGTAAGATGCAACTGTACTGTAGGTGTGATGTTTGTGCAAAGATCCGCCTTTCCAGATGTTACTCCGCGTCTTGCATTGTCTCTTGAAGTAAATTGGTAATGGAGAAAACGCCATTACGATTATTGATATCCTGGGGTAAAGAAATCCACTATGAGGAGAGATAACATACATCTGCATAACACAGAGAAGTCTTACACCATAAAAGATGATGATGATAATGATGGTCATGAGTATTTTTCATTTTATATATATATATATATATATATATATATATATATATATATATATATATATATATATATATATATATATATATATATATACATATATATATATATATATATATATATATATATAC
>NC_089758.1:20339233-20369233 GCF_040412425.1 Macrobrachium rosenbergii
AATTTGCACCACCACAACATATTACTTGTACTGTGCTCCAACAGGAATTGAATATTTTCTGTCCCTTACTATGCATGTACAGGTGTAACTTGATGATGAATAATATGACATGGCTAGATAGAAATTTACATCACGCAAGCTTCCGTGATAGATAACCTCATCACCAGTCTCAAAGAAACGACAGAAACATTGAAACCTTTTAAAATAAAATTAAATATAGTGCCTTATCAAAAATTAATAAAGTGGGGAAAGAGTTCAAGATACGTTAGAAATGAAAGTTAAAAGTAGAATGTAGGAGTGAAAATATTAATAAGAGATGAAAGATCACAGATTACAAGCGAAAATGAAATTCAGCGCTAAGACTAGCAAATGCAAAGAAAATTACTGTTAGCCTAAGTATACCTCTGGAGAAACAAATCATACAATTGTTAATTTTGTGTACCGAACAAACTGTGCGTTATTTTCATCACCAAACCACTGCAGCAGCATCTTAAAGTATCTGAAATTTGAAACATAATTTCTTATGTCGTTTGAAATGATAACCATATTCAAGGTTCTAACTTTTTCGTCTTTTGTTAATTTATATATCAATTTTCATTGACAGAGCATGGGCATACAGGTTCACGTAAGCGTATGTCAATCTACATTCAGGCGTTTGCATAAACAAACTCGACGAGCAAGCACTTAAAGCATTAACAATGGAAAGTTCGTGCATGTGTATTTATTCACACGTGTGCTTGCCTTACGCCAGGCGTCAGAGATAAATCCTGCTTTCGATGTCAAAATTTTTTCGATGTAACCTACTGTACTCCCGGTTTGCTGTAATAATTCTAAGCTTTGTTTTTTATTTCGTTTTTCTATTAAAAAGTTTATGAATTTTCTTCTTCACACACACACACATATAAATATGTATATGTATATGTATATGTATATGTATATGTATATGTATATGTATATGTATATGTATATGTATATGTATATGTATTATATATATATATATATATATATATATATATATATATATATATATATATATATATATGTATGAATTTTTATCATATCATTGTGACATTTTATATACACACATTAAGCTACAAATGTCGTTTTATGTCCAATTCGCACCACTTAGGGAATATCACCGAAGGAGAATTATAAGTGACAAGTGGTTTGGTATCTAAATGACTCGAACACCCGACAGTACCCTCCAACGACTTGGTGGTATTCCCGAAGTAGCGTGAATTGGATATTAAAAGACACTTGTAGCTTAATCTTTGTATAAAAAAATACATATACATATATACATACATATATATATATATATATATTATATATATATATATATATATATATATATATGTATGTATGTATGTATGTATGTATATAATCAATATGACGTCTCTCTAACAAGGATCACGCCAGACAATAACGAAAAAACAGTAGCATCCAGGGTCATACTTCACCTCGTGAAGTAGTATTGATCACTTCGTACATCTGTACACAAAGACTCCCCTTTTCTTTCATCCTAGCAACATCTATTATATTTACCCACAAAATAAAATAAAAACACAAAGTTCCCATTCTTCCACCATTCTTGTTGAAATTTATGTCCAACTTCATGATTCCTACATATCATCCTAACAATCTAACTCTTGCTCACATTTATTGTCAACTTTCACCTGCAGTCACATTCAAATTCTTCCATTAGTTTCTGCAGCTTCTCTGCACACATCAGAACTACATTCGCCACTGCAGTCATGACCCATTTTCTCATCCAGCACCTTTCTACCTACGTCTAATTTCTTTCCGTAGCGTCTTTCACTATTCCATACATAAACTTACAAAAACATCCATGAGACATAACATACCTTTATCTCAGACCCACATGTACAGTAAACCAGTCACTCTCCCCCGTCTTTGCATCCATTAAACAGTCTTGTAATCACTCTCAGTAAATTACTTTCTTGCACCCGCATTCGCACACCCTCCACATCGGCGCTCTCTAAAGGTACTGTTCTTGGTCTATGTGTGCTATATGCAGCTTTTTTCCATCTGTTGTTAAACCTTTCCCATAAATGCCACATACCAAGCACTGGATCCTAGCAATTTTTTTTAAACCTATACTGCTCTCTCCCAATCAATCATACGTTCTCTGTCTAACCTTCCTTATCAAAATCCTACCACCCCCTTGTCCTCATAAAATGCTTGATTTTACGTCTCTCTATAGTCATTCCCATTATACAAACCAATCATCATTCTTTTCCTCCACATCTTCTGAGCTCTTATACAGACATGCCTAGGGAAACCAAGTCAGCCACTCAATCAAACTTTCACTGCTATACCACAGAATCTCCATTTACTATCATGGCTACCTATTGCCGCTTAAAACAAACTCCTGATATTAACGAGTTAATTGATTTGAAGATGGGGATGGAGTGAGCCCTGTCCCAACGTTTCCAGGGTTGGTCACTGAAGTTTTGGTGCGAACAGCGTCTAACCCTTTTTACACATAGCGTTCCTAATGTTGCCTAACTAAACTCATCAGGAGGAATGAGTATAACCAAAATACATCACGACCACGAGCAATACAGCTTTGCTCTATTCAAAAGTAACAACCTCCAAAGCAATCTCTTTCCAGAAGGAAAAGCCCAGTTCCAGCACCGCCCTCTTCCAGGTTGAAAGACAAACGACCCTACTGTTTCAGTCACTACTCTAAAACGCCTTTAATATTCTCCACTGCAATCCTACCTTAACGAGGCCTGCAGTTCTGTACTTTCCTCTCTTCCCTCTTCCAGCACAATAGCAGGGAACAGCCATATCGTCCAACGGCTTTTCCATTAAAGGGCTCCCAAACCCTTTTTATTAAGCGTTGTGTCGGGTTCTGAATTTGTACCAAGGATTCGCGTTTAGAAGTACATGGCGTTTCGAGGTAGTCGTGATTTTTATTGCGGTTCAATTCTCAGGAAGTCTTAAAGTGCGTGTTGTTGAAATCATTGGCTAATCTCTCTATATGAAGTTTATAATATATATATATATATATATATATATATATATATATATATATATATATATATATATATATATACAGTATATACTGTATATATAAGCATGTATGCAAATGTATATCTATTTATATGTGTATGTAAGTAGGTATGTATTTATATATGTACATATGTATGTACACACACACACACACACACACACATATATATATATATATATATATATATATATATATATATATATATATATATATATATATATATATATATATATATATATATATATATACATACAGCATACGTGTACTTTAAATTTTCATTTAATTTTCCAAACGTAATGATCGTTCTACTTACACGCTACACGCAAAGGTGCCGATAAATTTATAAAGGCCTTTGAATAATGGAAAAGTCTTCGAAATGTTTCAGCAGATTAGATTCTCCAACTTTTTTTCATGTTTAATGCATATCTCTTTTATCATTACTATTTTTTTTATATTTATTGCATATCTCTTTTATCATGACTAGGATGTCTTGGGTATTCGTAATATTCAACTGGATTATATTTAGACTGAAAACCTTCTTATTGCAGTTTTTCCCCAATCAACAAAATTATAGGTTAGTGCAAAAAGTCTAAATAAAATCATTAGGTGACAAATTACACCTTCCTGTGACTGAAAAAAAAATTTTTCACCAGAAAATTGTACATGTAACAGGAGCAAATGAAAGCTTGAAAGTAAGAAACTTGATGCGGCCTCACTGCAAAAGCGGAAGCTTTGACACTTGAGCACGTAACGATAACCAAAAATACAAAAATGTAGAAAATACACATGGAAAATGAGGGATAAATGAGTACTTAGTATTTTTCATTTATAAAGCATATCCTTTATAAATACTTGAAAAATTGTTTACCATAGATTAGCCTATTAATTTTGGATGAACATGGTATTTAATTAGAAGACTTAAGATGAGTTTTTTTTTTATTGAGAAAAACTTATGCTATTTTCATTTTCATTTTTAACCGATATCATTTTTCATTATGTCACTGAAGGACTAAGAATTATTTTCCCAGTCGTTTCGACCCAAATATATTCACAATTAGATTAAGTGATTCCTTTTAGTCCTATATGTTACCACTATAGAAAGCACTATAAGAAGAGCCATTTTCCCAATTAAAAGCTAAAGTTAACTCTATTTTCTATCTATGAATTATTAGTCAGTTTTCATGTATGCCGAGTCACACAGTGTAAGTTTCGTGTTAATCTGAAATCATTTCAGAAACAGTGGCCTCAACCTCACATAACTAGATCAAGGTACGCTTAATTTTCAGAAAATTTTACAAGGACTAAAATTATAAAGGGGCTTCGCTGAAAATAATATGATTTCAATTACAGCTTCTCTGACCTTTTCCAGGTTTGAATTCTGTGACCATTAAATTACCCTAATTATATTAAACCTACGCAGAACTAGATACTTTACCTTTCCGTATCGCCTCTTGCAAATCCCCGCCTCGCTCATCACCTACGCGCTGGCAGAGGGAATATCATATGAGAGATATTATTTTTACCTCCTAAGTTCCATGTTTCATGTAATTATAAACTACAGTGTAATAATAAACTGCAATGCTTACTGCTCTTGATAATTCTGTTGCAAGAAATCCTGATATATGTGTCTGGAGACCCCAAACACGTTCATGGAACGGAGGTATTCATGTATATATAGTATATATATTTTGGGTACGCAATAGATATATCCTCATCAGTATCGCAGGAAATTTACTTCCTTCCATCCAAATCAAGTTACCTTATGAAACGTTTTGACTACAAACGCATCGTGAGTTGACCTGTGATCTCTCTACCGGGGTCGATCAATTTGAGGCATATTTTTTTTCATATACGTTGCCACGCCATTTGCGCCCGACAGTAATGAAAATAGTTATTACACCCAACTGCCATATTTTAGCGAATATTCCTTCATGTGAATAATTCATCAGCATTTCCATTTTCATGCATCAAATGAAAGGTCTTTGCAGTGCAATTGAATTTCATCGTTCATATCAAAAACCGAAATTACTTTCCGGTCGTTTATGTGTACTGTGCAAAATGCAGCACCGGGTGAATTTTATATTATAATAAATTTCTCTGAAACATTTAAGGAAAATCTATTTATACTCGTTTTGATTTTGTGTTATAAATTTCTCTCGGAGATTTAAGGAAAACTATGTATTCTTGTCTTTTAAGATGAGAGATGTTACGAGAGTCACACAACCTGAAGAGAATTCTCACCAGATTCAAGTGTCGCCAGAAGACAGAAAGATAATGAGGACCGGATGTCGTCAGACAGTGGAAAATCCCCTTTACGGTACATAAAGATGTGAAAACGTTCTTCTGAAAAATATTTGAAAAGTTTTTGGTAAGTTTCCAAAAATCTTCCTTTTAAATGGAGGGAAAACTATGATTTGACCAGTTTAATGCAATGCGTAAAGCACACGTAGAAAGAAGGGAAGTGAATGCATTAACTTGCGAACAATCTGTTCGTTTAATGAAGAATGGTTCACATCAGTCAATTTTCTAACGCGTGAAGTCCAACCAGAATGAAAGAAAAATAGACTTTAAAAAATATAGATTTAAAATTATCGCCTCCCTTCTTCTTACTCAAAATGTATAGATATCCATACGCTGCAGATATGGCAAGTTACTGTACAGCTTGCGTCGGGTGAAAACCAACCTACCTCTCATGTTGGTCAAAAATAAACATACGCAAAAATGGTTTTGACAGTGAAATGCTCTCACTATAAGTAGTTATTCACAGAAGTCATCCTCACATACATAAATTACACCAATTATTTCCTTACCTACTCCAAACCTGAATCCCTAATACAGTAATATTATATAGCACGGGTTCCGCTAACTGTTAATTCCTGTTCTTGATTCCCTTCATCACAAAGTGAGCAAGGCTTCTCTGTTCTGGGCGGCTGACTGACTGCATTGTCAGTAGCACTGGGAATACTGACCCGGTTGCAAATTCCTGAGATGTATGCTGGTAATGCACCAGATCCGCTTTTTTTTTTTTTTGTGCCATGCCTCCTACGTTAGGTTAGGTTGGATTATGTTAGGTTAAATTAGGGCTAGCGAGATCATTTGGGTGTGGAAAATATAATGAGATTATTTTCAAGAAAATTCCACGGTCAGTTTTTGAGATCTGGCGTTCCGCTTTTGTCAGGGAAAGGTTCCGGTACTCGGTTACATCTCGGGGAAAATGCTACTGAGTGACTGCATCATCAGTAGCACTGGGAATACTGACCCGGTTCACGATAACCCTTGCTTAGTTATATGACGGAATATTTATCTGTGTACAACAAAAAGTACGAAACTCATCGTGAAATTTAAATAAGGGCAGATTGTTGATAACCTAAATAACTTATTTTTCATAATACGATTTGTGTTAATATTTCAGTTTGTTAAAATAGAATACTTTGGCTAGTTCACTATTCACCTATGCAAATATAATTTCCTGACTGTGATTGTCTCCTAAAATGGACAAATTACTATCGGACATCAATTATTATATATGATTATACTCACGACATTATGAAGATAGGGAAACCACTGTTATCATGCCGTAGACCGGATCATCGGTAACTAGTAATTATTATTAAGATATGTCTTCATATATACCTCCTTTTACTTGATCACTTTGAATTAATAGTTTTAAAAGACAAATCTGCGCAGGAAAAAGCAGGCATCATACATTGGTGATATGATTTGTTCAAGAAGATTTGTCAGTGTTCTTTTTCTGGTAGAAATATAAAGTCGTAATGGGGTTATTTCCTAGTTTGTTTAAGAAATACCATTAGAATATACAATGATATTTCTGGCATGATTCAGATTATCGTTAAAAAGCATCTATTGTTCAAGGTATTCAATTATGATTATTTTCATGGAGGGCAGTGGCAAGATCAATCTAACTACAGTAATCTAAAAAAAAAAAGACCAATGCAAATGAGGTCAGACACAGGTGACACAGTGCAATAGTGTTCATTTACTGACTTCCAGATCTTATCAGATACTTATATCGGTTTGGCAATTGTTGGTCTTGCTGTATATAATCGGAGAAAAGTTAGGATATATTCTTGATCCTATTATTGTCTTTTATTACCATAATGAAGATAGTAGCTATTTGTATTGATCCTCTAACAACAACAACAACAATAATAATAATAATAATAATAATAATAATAATAATAATAATAATAATAATAATAATATTTTGTTGAATATGATGGCAGCCTTGATTGCATTAATCTTGTAGATTATCCGTTCATCTCTTCTGATTAGCTTTTTTTCTTCTTCAGTAACAGAATTATATACTTAATTCTGTTACTGGAGAAAGATTAATGCAACCAAGGCTGCCATCATATTCAACAAAACATGTTTGAAAGAGGGCCTATACCCAAAGAATAATAATAATAATAATATCATGCTTTCTCTTCAATATCATACGTGTTAAAATCCCTGTTTCCATTTCAATGCATGTTTTGGTGTAGAGAAATAATATGTTGAACCATCGATGAAAAAAAAAAAGTTCCCCACGTCATTCTCTGAATCAGTTTTCAAAACATTTCTAAGATCACACTTTGAGAAATCATTATATTTGGTGCATTTTGCATGGTTCCCACTCCTTTTATCTATCTGGTTCCATCATTTGCTACAACCGCTCTCTCTCTCTCTCTCTCTCTCTCTCTCTCTCTCTCTCTCTCTCTCTCTCTCTCTCTCTCTCTCTCTCTCTCTCTCTGCGAAAATTAACTGCAAGTAATATAAAAATAACCAAGCTTACAAGACTCATTTGGTCTTCATGTCAGTATATCAGACAGCATTTAAATATCATTTCTTTCTTTTCCGAACATTGTTGAGTTCCATTTTACATTAATAATTTAAACAAAACGATTCCCTTTAGTTTTTGTTACTGTCATACGCAAAACTAAAGTACAATCACCTATTAAAATAATTTTTTTTTTTTTTTTTTTTTAGTGGTGAGCACTAGGCATCGCGGGTAATTTTCCGTGGGAGCATTCCCCTTTTTAATGGAGCGTAAATAGCACTGCTCAAATAAGTGGTATTTATGATTTGGTATAAAATGTGAATGACCTTTTAATGTAATTTCCCGTATATAAAAGTGCGAGTCAAATTTAAAGGAACTAACCTCATTTTTTTCAACCTTTGTAAAGGTAATGCAAAACACATAATTCCCTCCCCCACAAAAAATACTTTTGAAAATTTTCGTTCAAACTTAACAGTCTAATTATACAGAATTCTTTGGTAATTTTATTTACGGGAATGATCATAGACATATGTGGCGGAATGTGTTTCAATGAACAAAAATTATCCTTGGTATTTTGCAAAGCAGGCTTATGTAAAAATGCTGCGTCCCTTTTCATTTTAATTAGCCTTTAATCCCGACTCTGTTGAATACTTCCACCGGTGACCTCGTTTACGAACTGAAATGAGTTTTTCTTTACTTTATCCTAGATGGTTTTCAGTAGAATAAGCATTATTGCCTTGTTTGTGGGGTCAAAATTTATGACTAGAAAGGTATTCATGAACTCTATTATTATTATTATTATTATTATTATTATTATTATTATTATTATTATTAGTCAGCTAAATATACAACTTTTATTTATGAATCACCTGTTTTGACTTTCCATTAAGCCCGAGTCCCAAACTGAAAGCTTTGAGTTAGTTTGAAATTATCTAAGAAAAAGTGGTCTCAGCTCATTATATAACTGTATCGAGATTCGCTTAACTTTCACAACATATTACAAGACATAAAATAAAAACTTTAATGAAAATAATATAGTTTCAGTTACAGCTTCTCTTACCTCTTCCAGGTGTGAAATCTCTGACAATCAAGATCGTAATTATAATAAACCGCACAAAACTAGATGTTTTACCTTTTCATATCGTTTCTTTCAAATCCCGCCTTGCTCATCACCTACGCACTGGCAGGGAGAATATCATACGGGAGAAATTATTTTTACATTTCAAGTTCCACGTTTCATATAATTATTAACTACAGTGTAATAATAAACTGCAATGCTTGCTGCTCTTGAAAATTCTGCCGCAAGAAGTCCCGGTATATGTGTGTGAAGATCCTTAACAAATGTTCATAAAAGGTAGATATTCATGTATATAATATTATCGCAGGAAATTTACTTCCATCCATCCAAATCAAGTTACCTTATGAAACGTTTTGACTACAAACATATCGTGAGTTGACCTGTGATCTATCTATCGGGGTCAATCAATTTGATGCATATTTTTTTTTATATAAACGTTACCACGCCATTTGCGCCCGACAGTAATGAAAATAGTTATTACACCCAACTGCCACATTTTAGTGAATATTCCTTCATGTGAATAATTCGTCAACATTTCCATTTTCATGCATCAAATGAAAGGTCTTTGCATTGCAATTGAATTTCACCGTTCATATCAAAAACCGAAATTACTTTCCGGTCGTTTATGTGTGCTGTGTAAAACGCAGCACTGACTTGATTTTATATTACTATAAATTCCTCCGAGATATTTCAGGAAAAAAAACAGTGTATTCTCGTGTTCTAAAATAAGGGATGTTATAGGAGTCCCGAAACTTGAAGAAAATTCTCCACTGGTGAAAGCGTCACCAGAAGACAGAAGTATAAGGAGAACCAGGTGTCAACAGGTAATGAGAGATCCCTTCTTCCGGTACGCAAAGGTGACGAAACGTTCTCCATGAAAAACTGTTCGAAAGGTTTTGGTATGTTTCTAAAAAATCTCTTCTTGAAATGAAGGAAAAACTAAAACATAGCTGCTCGGTAAAAAGGAAAATAATTCTTTTTTTTTTTTCTTTTTTTCAGACTCGTGAAGCCCAACCAGAATGAAAGAAATATACAATTTAAAATACTGATTAAACCTCATCACCTCTTCTTCTTCTTACTCAAAAAGTATATACATTTATTCATATGGAGCAGATAAAGCAAATTACTTCATAGCTCGTATAGGCGAAAGTTAACATGTCTCATGCTGGTCGAAAATAAACATACACATAGATGGTTTTTACTGTGAGGTGCTCTCGCAATAAGTAGTCATTCACAGAAGTAACCCTCTCAGACATAAATTACACCAATTATTTCCTTACCCATTCCAAACCAGAATTCCAAATACCAGCGAAATAGACATTACAAAACGGAGCTCTAAATATAGCCCGAGTTCCACCAACTGTTAATTCCTGTTCTTGATTCGCTTCATCACAAAGTGAGGAAGGCATCTCTGTTGTAGACTGCTGACTGACTGCATCGTCAGAGCCATTTGGAATACTGGCCAGAGTCTTGTTAGCACCTGCTTAATTACATGAGGGAATATTTACCAAACTCGTCATGAAATAAAAACGGGTAAAAAATGCGCCGAAGTTTCTTAGGCGCAATCGATTTTTCTGTGCAGCGTATAATCAAGGCCACCGAAAATATATCTATGTTTCGGTAGCCTCGGTATAATGCTGTATGAGCCGTGGGTCATGAAACTTTCACCATGGCCCGGTGGTGGCCTACCCTATATCGTTGCCAGACGCATGATTATGGCTAATTTTAACCTTGAATTAAATAAAAACTACTGAGGCTAGAGGGCTGCAACTTGGTATGTTTGATGATTAGAGGGTGGATGATCAATATACCAATTTGCAACCCTCTAGCCTCAGTAGTTTTTAAGATCTGAGGGTGGACAGAAAAAAGTGCGGAGGGACAGGCAAAGTCGGCACAATAGTTTTCTCTTCAGAAAACTAATAAGGGCAGATTGTTGGTGACCTAAATAACTCACTTTTCATAATTAGGTATTCATGTCAATATTTCATTTGTTAATTCAGAATACCTAGGTTTATGTATTACTGACTAGCAAATGTAATTTTCGGTCTATTCTTTTTCATAAAATTGACAACTTTCCTGTTGAACACCAGGTATTCTTTATCACTGTACACATGCTATTTTGAAAAGAAGAAAATCACTATGACGCCGTAGACCGGATAATCGGCAACGAGTACTTATTGTTAAGATATGCGCTAATATAATACTTTAAGAGCATAAAAAACGGCTATCATACATTAGTGATATAATTTGTTCAAAAAATATTTTTCAGGGCACATTTTCGTTCTTGCAATGATGGTCAGCAGTGCTGAGACAAATATAAGATCTTAATGGGGTTATTTCTTAGTGGGACAAATATAAGATCTTAATGGGGTTATTTCTTAGAGGAACAAATATAAGATCTTAATGGGGTTATTTCTTAGTGGGACAAATATAAGATCTTAATGGGGTTATTTCTTAGTGGGACAAATATAAGATCGTAATGGGGTTATTTCTTAGTGGGACAAATATAAGATCTTAATGGGGTTATTTCTCAATGGGACAAACATAAGATCTTAATGGGGTTATTTCTTAGTGGAACAAATATAAGATCTTAATGGAGTTATTTCTTAGTAGATTAACATATACCATGAGAACATGCAGTGACATTTCTGGCATGGTTCAGATGCCATCAATAACCTAATTACTACCAGCTGATAACTAACAGACCATATTCAACATCTTTTGTTCAGCGGTATTCAATTACTTTTAATTAGTTTCACTGAGGGCTGTTGCAAGATCAACCGAAATACAGCAATTAAAAAAAAAAGAGCATTGCAAATGAGGTCAGACTCACAGCGAAGTTGCAGTGCAATAGCTTTTATTTGCTAGCTCTTAGTCATAGCTGATACTTGCCTCGTTATTATTAATGTTGTTCTTGCCATATATAATTGCAGACATGTTGGGAAATATTACTGATCTTGTTGTCTTTCAGTATTATAATGATGCTAGTAGCTATTCTTATTTTTCCTCTAATAATAATAATAATAATAATAATAATAATAATAATAATAATAATAATAATAATAATAATAATAATAATAATAATAATAATAATAATAAATTTACTCTGATAATATCAGAAATAATAATATTCGTATCTAATTTAGTGATGGTAGTAATAATAATAATAATAATAATAATAATAATAATAATAATAATAATAATAATAATAATAATAATAATAATAATAATAATAACATACGTCCTCTTCATTTTTATCAGTGTTGGAAACGCTGTTCACACTGCATGGCAAGTTTTAGTCTATGAAAATATTTTGACCCACCGGCGAGAAGGTTTCCCCTGTCATTATGCCAATCAAACTACTCCGATGGTCTCAGAGAAATTAATAACATGAAGAATTTTGCATATTTTCTATAACTTTTCATTTTTTTTGGGCACTGTTTGCTACAAACTCTCTCTCTCCCTCTCTCTCTCTCTCTCTCTCTCTCTCTCTCTCTCTCTCTCTCTCTCTCTCTCTCTCTCTCTCTCTCTCTCCATGAAAATTACTTGCAAGTAGTATAACAATAAACACGCTTACAAGACTCTTTGGTCTTCATGTCAATATATAAGACAGCATTTAAATATAATTTCATTTTTTGTCCGAACACTGCCGAGTTCCATTTAACATTAATACTCTGGACAAAATGATTCCCTTTTATTCTGTTAATATTATAAACAAAACTAAAGTACAATCACCTATTAAAGTCATTTTTTTCCAGTGGTGAGCATTAGGCATCGCGGGTAATTTTCCGTGGGAGCATTTCCCATTTTAATGGAGCGTAAATAGCACTGCTCAAATAAGTCGTATTTATGAATTTTGTACGAAATGGGAATGACCTTTTTAATGCAATTTCCCGTATAAAAAAAGTCCGAGACAAATTTAAAGGAACTGTCATAAATTTTGTTCAACATTGTTAAGGGTAATGCAAAACACAAAATTCCCTCCCCCCCCAAAAAAAAAAATATTTGAAAATTTCCTTTCAAATTTAACAATCTAATTGCACAGAATTCTTTGCTAATTTTATTTACGGGAATGCTTATAGGCATACGTGTCAGGATGTGTTTAAATGAACAAAAATAATCGGTGGTATTTGGCAAAGCAGGTTTATGTAAAAATGGTGCGTCTCTTTTCATTTTAATTAGCCTTTAAATCCTGACTCTGTTGAATACTTCCACCGGTGACCTCGTTTAGGAACGTTTCCGAACATCCAAAAAACTCAGACAAGTCTTTTTTTCTTTTATTTCTTCAATCATGATGGTTTTCATAAGAATTAACATTGCTGCGTTTTTGTTGTGGGGGGGGGGGCGTTAAAATTTTTTGAGCTAGAAAGGTATTCATTATTATTATTATTATTATTATTATTATTATTATTATTATTATTATTATTATTATTATTATTATTATTATTATTAAAGTAGATATGAATATTATTATTTTTGCTATTATCAGAGTAAATTTATTATTATTATTATTATTATTATTATTATTATTATTATTATTATTATTATTATTATTATTATTATTGCTAATTTCAGGTCAACTGAACCCCCAGAAATTCTTTCTTCATCCATTCTCACACAAATCCCCGCAATCGCAACTTACTGCAACGATTTCTGCATTAAAACGCGTTCTGTTTGCAATGGGACAAAACTTATAGGCATTCATATATAAGGGGATAATTTTCGTGACGTGGGTTCCCCCTTGAATTCGGACGAAACCCTATCCAGCCATAACTCACAACCGACGCAAGGGGTAGAATTATTCCCATGAAATATGGAAGAGCAGATTTCTGCTCGTAGAGATATAGCGATGTTTTAGCCATATAAGGCTTCCTTGTGTCGTGTGAAGGGTGTGATCGATTTTACCACGGGAGTCCACCATGTTCTCTGGACCGCCTTGTAGACACGTTAAATATGAGTGTTTGCATCATAATTATTCCATATTTGCGACTCAACATCAACATTCGAATGTGTATGTGTAGATATATATCAAAAATGTTTACAAAAGGAGGATTTTCGAGAACTTGAAGAAGGGGAATCGAGCAGATCCTTGAAAGCTCTCGCTTTGTATATATTTTTAATATACAGTATATATATATATATATATATATATATATATATATATATATATATATATATATATATATATATATATATCTTCTTCTTCTTCGTTTAACGTGCTTTTTCCCATTTTTTCATATGGGGTAAGCATGATGCCTTCTATTGAAGGACTTTGATTTGGCTTTGGGGTAGGCCGTAGCCTTGATCGGCTGCCCTGCCTGACATTGCTTAGAACCCGGTAGCACATGTGTATATGCCAATCCCCAGCTCCCTTTCCCCTAGCAGCGCGGAGACGTGAGCGGTTTAGGCTGGCAGTTCGAGACGTGTAAGGCGTTTGTTATGTTTTTAGAAGATGTTGGAGTGGCTTTGTTTGTGTGTGTATTAGTCTGTAACACCCATTTGCTTTCAGCAAACCTATCCGTTGATTACATACATAATCCCGGGGTGTCTACACGGATAGCAAAGTGTCCGGCCTCTGACCGGCCGGCTGCGGGTTTGAACCCGCGACACAGACTTCTTATGAAGTCCGAGTCCGCTGCTCTACCAACCGAGCCATCGAGGCTCCAGTATGTATATATATATATATATATATATATATATATATATATATATATATATATATATATATATATATATATATATATATATATATATATATACACACGCGTTCACCATTGTGGATTTCTTCACCGTTTTAGTGGCTGATGCGATTATGAGATTATTATGATTAGTCGAACTGCAAAATTGCTGGTCTTCTAGATTTCAACTCTAAATGTAAATATTCGTTTACTGAACTTGGTATTATCTGGAGGATTCGCTGCGATAAATGTTTCCAGTTTCTGATTTATAATCGCTTCGCTGATAGTAAAGAATTTTTTTTTTTATTAGAACTGCTATGTGTTTGTACAGGACTGGACGGGATTGGATATAGAAATTAGGCCAAAGGCCAAGCGCTATGAGGTCATTCTGCGCTGAAACGGAAATTGACAGTAAAAGGTTTGAAAGGTGTAACAGGAGGAAAACCTCGCAGCTATACTATGAATCAGTTGTTATGAGAGGCTGGAAAGTAAGATGGAAGAAAGAGAGTATGAAAGGAGGTAAAGTAAAAAGAACGAAAGGGGTTGCAGCTAGGGACCGAAGGCACGCTGCAAAGAGCCTTAGGTAATGCCTACAGTGCACTGCATGAGGTGCACTGACGGCACTACCTCCATATGGGGATATGTATTTGTACAGGCACAAACTGGCTCAACTAATATTCGAAAAACAGGTATCTGATTTCTTACGAGGAGGATTTTGCGTACATATATTTTCCTGAAAATTGTCTTCTAAGCATATAGAGAAAAATTTCCCTACATTCAAAATATGCCTCAATCTTCTTTGTTATGACCAATATATTCACCTCCCACACCCACCCCTCCGCCTCCTCCCCCCTCCGCCCTCCCCAACCCTGTCATTAGTATAGTATTCTTCAGACCTAAGCTTTGTCAATACAAATTTCATAGGTCTCATAAGTCACTTGTTTACCGAATTGATTTCATGAATATTCGCTGTTTAGAATTTATCATTTTTGGCCATTAACAGCAAAGGTACACCTAATAAATCATCGAAAATAGTAACGGAGGTTACATGGTATTCTTATCAATACGCACATGCAGGGAAAGATTTTACATGGAACAAGCTCTTAATGCAAAGAATTTCAATTCTGTTGTAAAATGATATGTAACTACTCTTGTTTATGTTCATGGCAATTAAGTAATTCCTTACCCCATATCTTCAAATAATTTTTTTTTTGGGGGGGGGGATCTTATACTTGCAAATCAACTTTTGCACAGATTTTCCACAAAAATGACCGCCGCTACGATGTCTAAAGCTGGAGGTGGAAATAACACGTACACACAACTACTTCCTTTCTCTAATTATACAAACAAACAAATATGTAGGCAACGTTAAAATTTTTGAGATTCTTATTGTAAGAAAACGTCAATGTTTCCATTAGGGAACTTATTGTGTACAATTCATGTCAATTCTGACGTTGTCGTTCGCCGAGTATACCGTTACTTATTCCTGGGACGAGTCATGCCCGTAACTTTTTGATTGGAGCGATGTAGTGCACTTCAGGCTTCACTTCAGTAATATAATTCACTGTATTTTGAACTATTATAATTTACCGTTAGCAGCGGGATTTAAAGTACATATTTATTTACGGACAAGACTATCTCTTCGGATAACAGAGACAAGTATGCTTTGCCGGAGAACACTGACGTTGCTTAAAACGCTAGTGACACCTGTCTTCTTTCTTCTTTGTCTTGAGTTTTGCCCATTTCTGTACAGAGTCGCTGTTTCCTGTGAGCCCTCTCCGCTTCCCTATTTCAGCAGCATCCTGACTTCTTAAACATCCGTAATAGGAATGAATTACATTGTAGCGAAGGCCGTGAGTGAGAGGCTGCGTCTACGAACTTACTAATTTATTCAAGACACCAAACAGACAGACAGGTCAAGAGCTCTTGCAAGCGGAAGCGTAGTGCCTGACACGAGGAGAACATACATTCAACTCTGTTTGTTTGAGAATAGAAAATGTTACATAATTCTATGTACAAGTTACGGACAGAGCTCTGATAAATTTAGCTAGGAAGCTCACACTGTATTGTTTCCAGTGGGAATGATACATTTGACGTGACATGATTATGGACGATAGTATACGTTAACAAGAGCGTATGCTGCCAGTTGTGTTTCTTATACACACGTGCCCGGCGGGCATGTCAGGAAATGTTCGCTGTGAGGAGTGGATGCCCGCAAGGTACGAGTTCGGATGGACAAGTAAGATGGACTATCACGTAGGTCCATGTGGGACCCTACAACATAAATGTATAATTCACCAGCACTCTTTCAAGAAACTGAACCTTGACAGAATGATACAAGTTTTATTCAGAAAACATGGTATTGTCTTCGATACGTCAACCTGTTTGATGGTGGAAATAGATAATCTTTTACTTCGCCGGCTGCCAGGCTTTTACTCTCAAAATTCTCCCAATACTGTTTCTTCACTCATAAATGCTCGCAATTACGATTATATTAAAGGTTGTCTGCATATTCCTTGCGGCCCCTTGTACTTCACTCCCGTTCCCACTTCCTGTCATCCAGCTCGCTGTCCAACCTCTCAAACTCCTTTTTACACGCTTAAGCGCTGAATGTCCGAAAGTGCCGCGTAAATTCCTGTACGGAACATACTGAAATTAAGTATGGCCTCCTTGGTGATGTTGGTGAGCGGACACACACCTGTTAAACCTCATTTTTTCCTTGCCTACCCGTGTGTTGCCAATGGGCTTCCTAGGTATTCCGACCCGAAAGTTGAACATTAGGACCAGTCATTGCTTAGATGGATGGTAACCGAACAACGTCTGTTACCGTTTGCGTGTGCGTCCCTTGAACATCCATGAGGCTGACATCCTCATAAAAAATAAACATATATATATATATATATATATATATATATATATATATATATATATATATATATATATATATATATATATATGTGTGTGTGTGTGTGTGTGTGAGAGAGAGAAAGAGAGAGAGAGAGAGAGAGAGAGAGAGAGAGAGAGAGAGATGCCGTGTGATTAACAAATGTTAATTAACTTATACAGTCTGTCGTGTTTATCCTTTCGTAGCTACGCACAAACGCCGCATTGATACGCCCGGCTCCTTTCTGGCAATTTTCAAATGTATTTCGCGTCCGAAAGAATCATTTGGAGCCGCGATAACGATGTTGACAATAATTTGCATGGAAATGACCCTTTACCTCAGGCATGAAATATACTTTTTGCAACAAATCAGTTACAAAAGGTAATGAGGCAATTTAGTCATGTTTGAATTTATTTTCCGATTTAATTTCCAGCTGGCCAAAGCATGCATTTGTTTGAATCATTTTATATATATATGCAAATAAATAATTAATCTCGATGCTTTGCATGAAACGAATACTTGCCGGAATTAAACTCTTATTCCGCAAAGGAATTAGTTTGAATTGGTATTTTTTGGAATGTAAATTGCATTAGCTAATCTAGTTTCATTCACTCCTCTCTTTATATATATAATATACTAATTTATGCACTTCTTTGACCAGAGCTACATCAGTGAAAAGATGCAGCGTAAATAATCCTTTTCCAACAAAATTATGCATTATAAGTTTTCTTCTTGTTCATGTTAAAGTATCTCGGCTTAAGACTCATTATTATTATTATTATTATTATTATTATTATTATTATTATTATTATTATTATTATTTTTTTTTTTTTTGGTCTCTCACAGTCATCCTATTCGACTGTGGTTTTTATAGTGTGGGGTTCCGGGTTGCATCCTGCGTCCTTAGGAGTCCATCACTTTTCTCACTATATTATTATTATTATTATTATTATTATTATTATTATTATTATTATTATTATTATTATTATTATTATTATTATCAAACAACTGACCTTTCAAAGGTCATTCAGATGACGCAGAATCTATTGTTTTAAATAACGCTGGCCTTAGATAAGGACTTCTTCCATACTGTCATCATTATCGCTGTTGATAATGTTAGTTTAATCAGGTAAGAAAGAGCGCGGAACGGGTGAGTAGCAAGAGACAAGAATAAGATTAAGGGTAAGCCCAAAAGAATTGAGGGTAGTCCAAAGGGACTCAGCAAAGAACGTGCGACCGTGCTTACAATGCACCGTGCAACAGACCGCAAGAAATACCCAACACTGGACAGCCTATCAATACACATACTTAAAGGACGCACTTCATCTAAATTATCATTCACTTCACTATTTTCGACGGTGGTCTCTTATGAAAAATTAGTTATAACAGTAACAGTCAAACTTTCATCACGGGGGAATACAGCACACACGTATCTTTAGAAAGCTCTTACCTTACAAAACAGCAAGACACGAAGATTAAAAAAAAATATCAATGCACAGATTTTCATTGTTGATGTCAATAAACTCATATTCATGCTTCAAGTAAGACTAAAAAAGCTCTTTCATAATTTTTCCGCGGTAATCCTCGACAGTTTACGGAATAATGCAAGGAAAGTGGCACATTAAAAATGCTTTTATTAAAATAAACAATAATGAGAATGGCGTGGAGATATAATTATTACAGCCCTAACGCATAAACTACAAAACAATGTAAATGTGCCCTTTCCACGTTTACAAATAAAACTTGTATTAATCTTAAGAGTCTTCTTTGTTGGTTATAAATGCAATATACATCGCTATAGATGAACTTCCTATTCGTTCGGATTTTCATTCAAATTTTAGTATATATTTAATTTCAGTTCCTCAAACGAAAATCATGATTCTGTATTTGAAAGGACAGTGTCCTTTTGAAGTTATATTTGAGATAGGTTTTGCGCAAACGTTGACTATCTAACAAATGTCTCAAAGTGAATTCAAATGGTAAGTTTAGTTAGATCCGCTGCTCTGACAGGACACAGTCTTGCCAAGACTGATAAGCCTTCAGCAATTAACGGATTCTCACACTTACCGGACAGGCTAGACCCCCTAACGTTGTCTTTTAAACTGAGACCCCACTGCATATCAAAAAGGTTGCTTACTTCCTAAGTAATATTAGAGTATGTAACATACAGACACTGATATAATTTTAATCTATAGTGCTTTATGTAGAAATTAATTAATCTTAACATCTTAACAGGGAAAATGAAAATACCGTGAGTTTGTTTTTGTTTTCTTGTTCCAAGGGCTACTAATTAAAATAAGAATGCTTAATTATTGCTGCTCAACTTTGTCATTCTGACGACCGAGATTTCTCGAGGTCATCGTACAAGGAAATTAATCGATATTAAAGAAAATATTTTATTAAGAATCTCATAAGATGACCGGGATTTATTTAAACTTTAAATAAATCCCGATACATCTTATGAGATTCTTTATAAAATTCTTTCCTAATACCAAGTAATTCCTCGTAAGATGACCTCGAGAAATCTCAGTCGTTAGAATAACAAATTGAGCAGTAATGAATTGTTGATTAAGCATTCATATGTTAATTAGTACCCCCTAGAACAACAAAAAGAACACATGGTATTTTCATTTTCCCTTTTAAGATGCTAAGATTAATTTCTACGGAGAGGACTATAGATTAAAATTACAACAGCGTCTATGTGCTACATACTCTGATACTACAGTACTTACGAAGTGATTTCCATCTAAGATGGCCTCAGGAATTCTCATTCATCAGAATAACCAAGTTGAGATGAAATTAATTATTGTTTTATCCTTTATATTTGAATTAATGTTCCCCTGTGCAAGAGAGCGAGCTCATCCCGTACTAGCAATTTCTTTGTTAATATATATGAAGATTAATTTCTACAAAAAAAAACTGTATGATTAAGTTTACATCAGTGTTTACATGCTACATTTTCTAAAGATAGAATTACTATACTAAAATGTTTTTAAAAAGTAATTAATCCGTCTTGACTTAATGGAACCATAGAAGCAGTAGAATTTTATGAGTGAAAGGAAGTAACTGTTACGATGACAGAAAAATGAAAGGTGACGAAAAGAGTATACGAATCAAGGAAGCTCTCATAACCTTATAGGAGTCAAGAAGTTCTCATAACCTTGTAGGAGTGAAGGAAGTTCTCATAACCTTGTAGGAATCAAGTAAGTTCTCATAACCTTATACGAATCAAGGAAGCTCTCATAACCTTATAGGAATCAAGGAAGTTCTCATAACCTTATAGGAGTCAAGGAAGTTCTCATAACCTTATAAGAGTCAAGGAAGTTCTCATAACCTCATACGAATCAAGGAAGCTCTCATAACCTTATAGGAGTCAAGGAAGTTCTCATAACCTTATAAGAGTCAAGGAAGTTCTCATAACCTCTTACGAATCAAGGAAGCTCTCATAACCTTATAGGAGTCAAGGAAGTTCTCATAACCTTATAGAAGTCAAAGAAGTTCTCATAACCTTGTAGGAATCAAGTAAGTTCTTATAATCTTATACGAATCAAGGAAGTTCTCATAACCTGAAGTTCTCTTAACCTTATAGGAATCAAGGAAGTTCTCCTAACCTCATAGGAATCAAGGAAGTTCTCATAACCTTACAGGAGTCAAGGAAATTCTCATAACCATGTAGGAATCAAGGAAGTTCTCATAACCTTATAGGAATCAAGGAAGTTCTCATAACCTTATAGGAGTCAAGGAAGTTCTCATAACCTTATAGGAGTCAAGGAAGTTCTCTTAACCTTATAGGAATCAAGGAAGTTCTCATAACCTCATAGGAATCAAGGAAGTTCTCATAACCTTATACACATCAAGGAAGTTCTCATAACCTTACAGGAATCAAGGAAGTTCTCATAACTTTATAGGAGTCAAGGAAGTTCTCATAACCTTATAGGAGTCAACGAAGTTCTCTTAACTTTATAGGAATCAAGGAAGTTCTCATAACCTTACAGGAGTTAAGGAAGTTCTCATAAATTTGTAGGAATCAAGGAAGTTCTCATAATCTTATATGAATCAAGGACGTTCTAATAACCTTATACGAATCAAGGGAGCCCTCATAACCTTATAGGAGTCAAGGACGTTCTCATAACCTTATACGAATCAAGGAAGTTCTCATAACCTTATAGGAATCAAGGAAGTTCTCATAACCTTATAGGAATCAAGGAAGTTCTCATAACCTTATAGGAATCAAGGAAGTTCTCATAACGTTATAGGAACCAAGGAAGTTCTCATAACCTTATAGGAATCAAGGAAGTTCTCATAACCTTACAGGAGACAAGGAAGTTCTCATAACCTTATAGGGATTTCTCATAACCATAGGAATCAAGGAAGTTCTCATAACCTTATAGGAATCAAGGAAGTTCTCATAACCTTATAGGAATCAACGAAGTTCTCATAACCTTATAGGAATCAAGGAAGTTCTCATAACCTTATTGGAATCAAGGAAGTTCTCATAACCTTATAGGAATCAAGGAAGTTCTCATAACCTTATAGGAATCAAGGAAGTTCTCATAACCTTATAGGAATCAAGGAAGCTCTCATAACCTTATAGGAATCAAGGAAGTTCTCATAACCTTATAGGAATCAAGGAAGCTCTCATACCCTTATAGGAATCAAGGAAGCTCTCATAACCTTATAGGAATCAAGGAAGTTCTCATAACCTTATAGGAATCAAGGAAGTTCTCATAACCTTATAGGAATCAAGGAAGTTCTCATAACCTTATAGGAATCAAGGAAGTTCTCATAACCTTACAGGAATCAAGGAAGTTCTCATAACCTTATAGGAATCAAGGAAGTCCTCATAACCTTATAGGAATCAAGGAAGTTCTCATAATCATAGGTTACTATTATTATTAAAGTAGTTTAACCAGACATAACCATAGGAATCAAGGAAGTTCTCATAACCTTATAGGAATCAAGGAAGTTCTCTTAACCTTACAGGAATCAAGGAAATTTTCTTAACGTTACAGGAATCAAGGAAGTTCTCATAACCTAAGTAAAAGTCATGCTAAGGGGAAAAAATGTCCTGAGGGGCATATTATGGAATGTATCAAGGGCCTGTTGTAAAATAGGTCTGTATATAAGAAGGAGTGGCTGTTTAACACGAATAAAGGTAGAACAGAAACTATCTTTGAAGTATGAGTTAAAGGCTGAGGGTAAAGGAAGGGTAATGTTAACATAAAAAAATAGGTTAAAAGCGGTTCAAAAATATTATGGAGATTTTAGGGTGGGTTAGTTATGCAGAGAATGTTCCTTCTAAAGGTGGGTGGATGATGTCGACACAGATCTGCACATACACACACACACACACGCACACGGATGCACAACACCCGCACATCCACACACACACATATATATACACACACACACACACACACATATATATATATATATATATATATATATACATATATATATATATATATATATATATATATATATATATATATATATATATATATATATATATATATATATATATATATATATATGTGTGTGTGTGTGTGTGTGTGTGTGTGTGTGTGTGTGTGTGTGTGTGTGTGTGCACTTGCGTGTGTGTGTGTGTGTATAGATAGATAGATAGATAGATAGAGATATATGAATATGAACGAAGTTACAGCCACGAAGGAAAGCACTTAGCATCTCAATTATTTCACTCTTCCTCCGTGGTTGTAAATTTGTACATATAATCATCACGTTTTTACCCTTTCTGTGACTTAAAATCAAACACACATATATATATATATATATATATATATATATATATATATATATATATATATATATATATATATATATATATATATATATATATATAATATATGTGTATATCTGTCTTCATGTGCGCGTGTGTCTAGAAAATATATACTGATTCAATTCGTATCTCTGTGTGGTAGAATGTCAAAATACAACTTCATTTTTTTGTCGTCTGTCAATATCGCCTGTAAACATCAAAGCTCATTCCTTGTGACGTATCTACAGCTATATTTCCTGCTGACAGCAAGATCTTTCTGTAGTAAAATCTGAGCCCGATATTTATGGTATTTCTGTGCGGGATTATCTGATATTTGCCAAACGCGACCAATGCAGATCTCGAGTCTTTAAGGAATGAAATATTCGATGTTCAATTACACATCAACCAGGAATCAGAAAATTACATAAAATTCACTAAGGAAGGGTCATTGCTTTAAGGAACTAACACTGAAAAGATTAGGCTACATTACCACATAAATGCGAATGTAAAGCAAATAATATTCGAGGTAACGTGTCTCCTATTCTGCTGAAACATACGACCAACGTCTGAATACATCCATTTATTGTAACTCGGTTCCCTGTAACGACCGAATGCGTTCCCGCTGGTAAATAAACCTTTCATATGCAACTCGGCTCCAATATTTTTGTGTCATCTATCTGGGAGATCTCTCAGAAATGTGTTCCGCCTGATCGTCATAGAAATTCTGTCGCTGAATCTGAGAGGAAAAATAAAGCAAATGGATTTATATTGTGGAGATTTGTTATATTGAACGATATGAATCATTTCATTCGATTGATTCTCTCTCTCTCTCTCTCTCTCTCTCTCTCTCTCTCTCTCTCTCTCTCTCTCTCTCTCTCTCCAGCGCTCTATCAGTCTATTTTTCTACAATCTACCTTTTCAGATTATGCATACGTGTGTGTATTTTTGAGTGGGTGTTTAAGATAAAGCTATTTACTACTTAAACCACGAATTTACCAAATATTACGTCAAAATACATATGTGTGAATTGCAAGGAATAATTTCTGGTGTTACTATTGCCAGATGATTGCCTATTACTAGATGATTGACCAGCGTTGCCTTAGGTGAAAATTATACGCGGTATGTGACTTAAATCTGTCCGTGAAGAAAGCATCAGTCTTCTCTCTCTCTCTCTCTCTCTCTCTCTCTCTCTCTCTCTCTCTCTCTCTCTCTCTCTCAGGTTCGGTAAAGAGAGTAAGAGGGCTGGAAATTTTATACACATAAACAACAAACCTTTAAACCTTCATTTATATTGTGGTTAAGCAGAGCGAATTTCCTCTTGCTAAAAAGCAAACCCCCCCCACCCCCAACCCCCCTTTTTTTAATACAGAAACAAGCAATTGTTCTGAAACACGTGAAGCGTGAAACGACCAGACTGCAAACGCTTAATAACTCAGTTGATGGGATCAAACTTAAAAAATTACGTCAAAATTATCTCGACCACTGATGGGAGCTGACGACTTGAACTGGCTAATCAAGAAACGTCGTCCAGAGATTGCCTCAAATCGTTCTGGTTTCAAGGAAGAAAAAAAAAAAGAAAGAGAAATTTGCGATGGATACCGCCCGGAGCCATCATCCCTGTTGTCACTCCCTCTGTAACGAAACATCCCCTTTCAAGTTCTTAATCAGGTCTAACAGTGTTTCACAGTTGAAATATCAATCGTGCGTTCATTACCGCCTCCTACAGTCCAAGGGGAAAAAGACACAGAGTCCTTTCGCGTCCTCCCCTCTCTCTCTCTCTCTCTCTCTCTCGTAATCATCGGTCACTTAATCTCGCTGCTGAAAAATGCTGGTTATTGTTTCATGTCCCCCACAAAAGGATAGTCAGAGGCTCCAGAACAACTGATGACAACTGCTGACAGAAAACGATATCCTTTGGTTCTAAGCATTTTACGTGATCTCTTTGCGATTGTTCTCTTTTGCCGCAAATTTTTATTTATTATTTTTTTTTTACAAAAGGGCAAAAGGAAAAACAACATACGAAATGCAATATGCCAATTTACGAAACGTTTTACAAAGGGGCGTTTATTGTTCTCTACAAAAGCTGTTTAGACTCTAGCTTTCATCTTCTTGATGCCGATGAGTAACTCTGATATTTTGAATTTTTTTTTTTTTACCTTCAAGAGAATGTTTTTATATCAAAGCTCGTCACTGTCATGCAGTTATACATACATACATATATATATTTATATAAGTGTTGTATCATCATTGTTATGCTATATGTATGTATGTATGTGTGTATGTATCTGTATATATATATGTGTGTGTATATAATTAAACACACACTATATATATATATATATATATATATATATATATATATATATATATATATATATATATATATATATATATATATATATATATATATATATATATATATATATATATATATATATATATATATATCTGCGTGTATCTTTATTACTATGCATACGTACCGTATCCACATAAGCAAGGGTGCACTTATTTACTAAAGTATTCTATCTTCACTGTAAAGATAAATTCTATCGAAGATCATTAAAGCTGACAAAAAAAAACTGAGAACAGCAATACTCACTTAAACAAACAATGCTGTGACAGCCACAACAATTTCTGTCAATATTAGTGACAAGAACGGGAGAATAAAACGACAAAGAGAGAGAGAGAGAGAGAGAGAGAGAGAGAGAGAGAGAGAGATGGACGGAAAAAATGCAAATGATGCCAATAATATGCGTTGTTTATTATTACCTCGTTCATTTACGTGTCTACTTGTGTTCTAAAAAAAATAAATTAAAACACAAAAAGAACACATTTTTGTAACTTTGAGAAATTCCGACTAATTTCTATAATGGAGAAACAAACCCACAGCTATGCATATGTGCATATATTTAAAGATAAATCTGTGCAGAAAGCTTTCAGGAAACTGTTCGATTCCCTTCAGAGAGCTTTCGGTACAGATGTATCTTTAAATATATGTATACATATACATAACCGTGGATTTGTTTCTCCATTTCAGGACTCATGCTACTATGAGTATTTTTTCTAATTCCTATGATGTTATCCTGCGTACAGGGAAATATTAAATAAGCATACCAAGCATCTAACTCCCTGCTTATCGTAAGCCCACCCCCCCCTTTTTTTTTTGTACATAAATTGTAATTCCAGGAACCATAAAATCTTAAACGAGCTCTATTTCCTAGAGCGGTTGCTCAAGTTAATTATGATTTATCACACGAAGCGGGAATTCCTTTTTATATTTGTATGTTTGTTTGAGAATTTGTAAATAGCACAATTAATGAGCAAGCTTTAACACAGACAAAGGATTTAGCTCATAAATGAAACCGGAATCGTCCATACCATTTGTTTATGCACGTTATGCTTTATGTCTATCTAGTTTTGTTTATGTATCTTCTCTGCATTGTATGCATACATACATACACACATACACGCACACACACATATAATATATATATATATATATATATATATATATATATATATATATATATATATATATATATATATATATATATATATATATATATATATATATATACAGTATATATTCATATGTATATTCACACATATATATATATATATATATATATATATATATATATATATATATATATATATATATATATATATATTCATATATATCATATATACATTTATATATATATATATATATATATATATATATATATATATATATATTTATATATATATATATATATATATATATATATATATATATATATATATATATATATATATATATATATATATATATATTAAGCAATTGCTCTACTGGCAAGATTTCCTTGCAGGAATCATCGTATCATCGGAGTCAGCCTGCGTCATTGTCACGGGGCCACCAACCGAAAATCTATCTAGAATAATAAAAACCTACAATTATTTAGAGGCTGGTCGAAGTATTAAAGGAAGAACTGCTTTTTGGGGCTTGCAACTTTAGAGGAAAGTTGGTGTATGAAAAGAGTAGAGAACTGTAAGTACAACGTTACATAAATATTTAAATTACAATGCAGCCTGTATATTTACTTACAATTGCTATTTCTTATATGATGCTGTTTCAAAAAGTGCGTTTGTAATAATAATAATAATAATAATAATAATAATAATAATAATAATAATAATAATAATAAAAATTGGCAATTTTGGATTGGTTCCAAAGCTTGGGGAGGAGCCTCCCCCTATTGGCTCCTAGTCAATAGAGGAACTCCGCCCATAATAATAATAATAATAATAATAATAATAATAATAATAATAATAATAATAATAATAATAATAACAACCGGAAGCAAATTTGAAATTTGTAAAACTCATTTACACGACAACGATTTTAAAATTGTGAGAGAGGTGCAAAGTGAGGAGGAACTAACCACTTTGGAATCCATAATGATCAAACTGACCATTCCAACACTCAACAACCAATCATCGTCAATACAGCTGTTTCCTGCTTAATGTTTTTTTTTTTTATTTTCTTTTATTTAACGCCGTGTGCCTTTTTCATTTATGCTGTCCTTTACGCCAGCCTAGTAGCATTCAATACCAATATGGGTAGGCGTTCTGTGCCCCTGTTCTACCTAAGACATAAATACGGTGAGAAATAAATTTTGTATAAAACTTTCACATTATATATACAAGTAATTATTGTTTTTAATTGCTTTTTCAGCATTGAAAATGCACCGAGAGATGTGAAACGTCGGCTCTTGAATAAATGTATGTAAATAGAAAGCCTCCCTATGAACTCCTGATCGTGTATCATCCGAGCTGCTGTTCCTGTCTTCTGACGTATCTGTATATATGTATATATATATATATATATATATATATATATATATATATATATATATATATATATATATATATATATATATACATATATACACATACATACATACATATATATATATATATATATATATATATATATATATATATATATAATGTATATATATATATATATATATATATATATATATATATATAATCACACGTCATTACAGGTATTAAGAATCTTATTTTTCCGAATTTTAATTATCCCTTTCAACGGCGACTTAATGTCCAAGATAAAATTGAAACGACATTTACATTCCAGCATCATATGACATTAAACAACACGCTTTTTTGCAGTTTATCTTTCTCTCCACCTCATTCCCTTCGCCTCCGCATCCATTTCAAATACCCATATTCATGAATTTATCACGAGCATGTTGAGGTGCTACGGTTGCAATCAGTTAATTCTCATACCAGAAATCTCCCACCAGTCATTCGTTAAAAGTTTCCCCCCCTGTCCCAAAGGCGAATAATTAATCGCGAGGATTTGTCGCTCCTTCGGGCTTTGCACGCCTTCAATGCATAACTTTATTATTGGTAATCCTTCCCCCTGATTCGGGATTACTAACGAAATGAAACGAATAAAAGTGTTGGCTATAATGCTTCCATTACCCTTGTCCACGATAGCGAAGTAAGACTATAATGTTCATGTAGTCTTTAATGCAGTTTTTGGTGCATACATTCATACATACGTATATATATATATATATATATATATATATATATATATATATATATATATATATATATATATATACATATATATATAAATAAAGAGATGTCACGCGTGGAGAGCAGTAAAATATTACTATTTCCTTTCCCTACATTCCACAAGAGTGAAAACATTATTGTGTAACACTGGCCTAAGCAGAGGAAGTATTCTACCATTTGTGACGCATTTCTTCCCCTCCAGTGGGTTCACAACCCTTCTTTTATGCGCTCCTCTGCCTTGGTGCTCATTACATCCTCACAGGAAACCGTGGGGACTTCCTAAGGTAGCACTGTCTATTCCTTTTTTGTTTAGCATTTGTAAGTATACGAATCGACCTGGAGTGGGTTGGCGCAGCCGGCCTCTGGAGAGAAAGGTCCATCCGCCTTTGTTCTGATATAGATATATTTTGTCATTCCTCTAGAGATGTGCATAGGCCTATTGTATGTAAACTAAAGAGGCTTGGAAAGATTCCCCTTACTTTGCCTTTATGTTGGTATATGTAGTACTCTCCCTCCTCTCTCTCTCTCTCTCTCACACACAGACACACACACACACACACACACACACACACACACATATATATATATATATATATATATATATATATATATATATATATATATATATATATATATATATGTATATATATATATTTGTATGTATGTATGTATAATATACATATATGTGTGTATATATATATATTATAATGTGTATCAGCGTATTTATTCAGTAACGCGTGGACTCACCGTTAAATTCTGATTAATTAAGAAAGATGATTTTCAAGTCAGAAATGGAAACATCAAATTCATTATATACCAGAGTCCATACTCCCGTCAAAAGCATTAAAATGAAACATCTTTACGTCAGGAAAATAGCCATCACGATTTTTGAAATAGCACTAAAATGAGTATTAATTTCTCGAGATGTTACATCACAAAATAAAGTGCCCCGTAACATTTAAGAATTAAAGGATACTTGTAACGACCCAGACAGGTAACTGACAGGCTTCTAGTTCAGGAATAGTTTCCGTGACACAGAAACTCCTCGTGATAGTCAGGCGTAGCGTCTATTTTTCAGGTTTCACGTAAGTGAAGGTGGTTGGATATGGAGGATAATAACAAGGGCCAATATCTATTTGAGCTCTGTTCCGTGTAATCACAAGCTACTGTGGAGA
>NC_089758.1:20371733-20384233 GCF_040412425.1 Macrobrachium rosenbergii
ACCACTCGACTGGTTAAACTTACGATACTTTTTTGCGTTTGTATTTCATTGTAATAAGTCCGCACTCATAACACATCCAGAAAGTCTAGATTTTATGACTGACGTTAAAAATTTTTTCCGGTTTCAAGAAAAATAATGTCTGTTATGGTTGAGGTAAGATTCGAGGTCCAGTAAAAGGTTTATTCGCGTATTTCTCCCCTGCCTGTTTATTCTCTTAAAGATTTATTCGAAAGTCTGGCAAGCAGCTTTTTACTTAAGGTGCTTTCTCTTGAGAGAGAGAGAGAGAGAGAGAGAGAGAGAGAGAGAGAGAGAGAGAGAGAGAAAGTTAAGTATACCTTAGTTTTACCAGACCACTGAGCTAATTAACAGCTCTCCTAGGGCTGGCCCGAAGGATTAGACTTATTTAACGTGGCTAAGAACCAACTGGTTACTTAGCAACGGGACCTACAGCTTATTATGGAATCCGAACCACATTATAACGAGAAATGAATTTCTATCACCAGAAATAAATTCCTCTAACTCTTCATCAGCCGGCCGGAGACTCGATCTCGGGCGTAGCGAATGCTAGTCCACAGCTCTACCGACTTCCCAACGAAGAGCTGAAGAGATAGAGAGTGAGAGAGAGAGCTCTATAAGCATTTTAAAGAAAATGAAATAAGTTGCATCTTACAATATGCTGCCTACTTTGTGCTAAATTTCATGCTCCATGAAAGCTGCCAAATTCATTTGTCCCTAAAGAATAAGAAACAAGTAAAAAAGGCGGCGAAGTTTCTTCGGCGCAATCGAGTTTTCTGTACAGCCGCTACAGCGTATAATCAAGGACACCGAAAATGGATCCATCTATCGGTGGTCTCAGCATACTGCTGTATGAGCCGCACCCCATGAAACTTTAACCACGGCCTGATGGTGGCCTATCCTATATCGTTGACAGAAGCACGATTATGGCTAACTTCAACCTTAAATCAAATAAAAACTATTGAGGATAGAGGGCTGCAATTTGGTATGCTTGATGATTGGAGGGTGGATGATCAACACACCAATTTGCAGCCCTCTAGCCCTAGTAGTTTTTAAGATCTGAGGGTGGACAGAAAAAATGCGGACAGACAGACAAAGTCGGCACAAAAAAACTCAAATTACAGGGCATTAGATCTTTCCATCCAGTTCTAAAAACAATATTTTCAGGTACAATTTAGAGAGGAAAATAGAAACGTTCCTGTTTTAGAAGCAACCAAAATCATCTTCAATACACCAGTGACCCCTACAACTTCCATCTCATAACAAAGGAAGACGAAAATCTTTTGTCATCATCATTTTCTCCTTAATACAATTGAAAAGACAATGACATCGGAGGTGAGTGGAGTAGATGTCCTTTTGTATGTGAAGTCACAGCACCAGGGAATTAGACTGAGTCCCTTATATTTGCTCGTCATTAGGCTGCAAACGCTCTCTGCATTTCACAGACATGGTAACAATACACCAGTAAATGTAAGAATATCATTGTGCAGTCTAGTGTTTGAGATACGTTTTCGACGGAGAGCACAATGTTTCGCTCTGGGTGGTGGTGGGGGTGGGGCTGGGGGGGGGGGTTAGGTGGGGAGGGGGGTATGGGTTGGGGAGGGGGATGGAAAGGGAACGAGAATGATATCTTTTCCTTACGATTGACGCAGATGCTTGTCAGCTTGAGAAGAAAGATAATTTAATATCTTTCCTCCTACTTTATATATATATATATATATATATATATATATATATATATATATATATATATATATATATATATATATATAGATACATAGATAGATAGATAGACATAAAAATTATATATATATATATATATATATATATATATATATATATATATATATATATATATATATATATATATATATATATACACACAAACACACACACACACACACAGTACAGTCTCCACATTGTCTGAAAATATTAAGTTCCCCCTCAAAGGCTATCTCTTTACGGTTTTCTCAATCATAGTTTGTGTTGTCCCAGCCTTTCATATTCAGACCTCACTGAAATAACTTAGGTTGACACATTTTAGACGACAGATATGCTCGCTGGAAAAAGGTGCGAAGTTTTACTTTCAGTAACTGACCATTTTCACACCATTTTAAGGAAGACAATAATTCCGAACTGTTTCTCCGCAATATACTGCCCGTCTTTTGTTTCATGTTTCATCAACTATCATAGTTGCTTTCTGGTATACATTTTCTTGTGGTCCCTTTGGGGTTAATATTCGTAGTTTCCAAATGTACACATCTGAACCACTGAACAGCATCAACATTCATATTTTGACTTGCACATTATACCTGAACACACTCAATAACGAAACAATGAAGCCTTTGTCAGTGGCGTTGCAGATACTTGATTATTCTAATGCAAAGGTATTGAGAATCTCATTGAATTGGAAGGCACGCGTCAAATGTATTATTCCGAGATTAAAATCATATTTCATCCTTCGGTATAACAGTAGAGAGTTCTCACATTGCAAACTAATGTAAGTGTTATATGAATAGTTCTATTCAAACATTATACATTCCACAAAAAGAAAACTGTTGACATCGTTTGGTTACATAAGAGCTGTTAAAAAAAGGGGGGCCCTCCGCTGTGTATTTCAAGTCATTGTAATATATATATATATATATGCTTGAGATTTCCAACTACACGATTTTCCCAATTGAGTCAACACATCGTCAGAACATTTATTTCACGATAATTATTCAGTGGGCAGTCGACACGACAATATACATATGCGTAATTCTTTCCCGTGAAGTTCACTTGCTTAAAAAATCTGTATACAGAGATACATTTATACTTTTGAAATAAATGCTGTCGAGATCGACTTGAAATTTGAATATATACGAATAACAAACTGATTTAACATGATTTTGACATTTGTTTCTAGTTTATTCACACGTTATACAAAGATATCCAGTCATAACTTTACATAGCTAGATTGTATGTGATGGAATCACTGAATCTTTTCTATATCATACACAGGATATATTCACGTTTAAAACTTATATTCACTTGAATGACTATATGAGACAAGCAACTAAAGATATATATATATATATATATATATATATATATATATATATATATATATATATACAAATATATATGTATTATACATACATACATATATATACATATGTACACACATATACATATATATACATATGTACACACACATATATATATATATATATATATATATACATATGTACACACACATATATATATATACATACATAATAGAGAGAGAGAGAGAGAGAGAGAGAGAGAGAGAGAGAGAGAGAGAGAGAGAGAGAGAGAGAGAGAGTCTTTATATGCAGGCGCCTACATTTTAACAAGCATGTGATGTACCGGTACCCATTAATCGTCAGTTTTACTAAGAGACTTGATAAGCATTATAAATCTGAAATTTATATAAATCATAATCTCATGGAGATGGAAATAATGTTATTGTTGGAACACATGACACAGATCTGCCCCACAACTTGCGAGTTCACGCATGAAGGGACCCAGTCATTCATTATAAGACGTCTTCATGAGCTTGTCCGTCCCATTCATTAGGATGAAAGTTGGGGTGTGATGAGAGGTGTTAGCTGTGTCAAAACTCGCGAACGTAAACTTTGGTTAAAGTGGATTTTTTTTTTGTCTGTTTTAAAGTTTATCTTAGTTTAACCAGACCACTGAGCTGATTAACAGCTCTCCTAGGGCTGGCCCGAAGGGTTTGATCCATTTTACGTGGCTAAGAACCAACTGGTTACCTAGCAATGGAACCTACAGCTTATTGTGGATTCTGAACCACTTTATGACGAGAAATGAGTTTCTGTCACCAGAAATAAATTCCTCTAAATCTTCATTGGCCGGTCGGAGAGTCGAACGCTGGGCCAACAGCGTGCTGGCCGAGAGCTCTACCCACCCGTCCAATGAAGAACTTACATAGATATATGTTTATAAAGGCAATGCCACGAAGAGAAACAATGGAGTACTCCAAGGCCTTTCGACTTATGGTCCTTTACGGCATTACCTTTATTTATACATTCATCACGTTCCATATTTTCGTGATTCGGTTATACAGACATATGTTTCCCTAATGTTATATAAACGGCTTAGTATGAGTCGTGCGTGAGTGGGTAATGGGTCACATGGAGGATCAGAAAGCCAGTGATATGTATCATTGAAATTAAAAAAAAAAAATAGTCGAATTAATAAAATGAAAAGTAAAAAGCAATGCGATATTGAATTATACAACACGTCATTAAAGACTCGTATACCCACGGTACTGTATGTGAGTGAAATTTCCCACAATCGTTAAATAAAATAACACGTGAAAATCGATGTGACATTGTATTACCCAGTGGGTAATTAAAGACTATACCCGTGTTGCTAATAATAACGGTAATATAAGAGCTGGTCGAGACGATAAGTCCTGTCCTCAACGAGGTTATGTTTAGCTGGTCCGCTGGTATAGTGGTTACTGTCGAGGTATGCCACTCAGATGTCGCGGGTTCGCGTCTCCCCAACGGCGATGAAAAATCACTGGCTCTGCATCATGATCCGTTACTGCTGCAGCGTGGTGTCTGCGGTGCGAGGTTGAAACCAACATTCTTTGGAAGCTTGAATTTCAAATCAATGGCTCCTGTGTGCTCGTTCCATGTGAACAGGTTTCATCTATTGAAATAATAATAAATGACAACTCCCAAAGGCTCAGATCAAAATAGAGTGATTTTATTTATAATATTTATTTAAAGGCCAGTGGTGAGAGAGACTAAACCAGGACTGGAAGATAGTCATTCAAAAATACAGTTTATTATCCGTAGTCTTTCGTTTATACACATAAATATATGGATGATATTTGGGTTTTATTCTTTAGAAATGGCAGCAGAGATAATCTGAAATCGAAAAGAAGTTAATCTATGATGAAAAAGTCTAAAAAAAAAAATGTGTGGAAAAAATACAGAAAAAATTTGTCCGCTAAACCTTACGGATGAGAAAAAGCAGTATTATGAAAACAGGTCACATTTGGATAAGGTTTTGAATGACTGTGTTTAAAAGAATATATTATTTTTATATCTGTATATCTAATAACAAGCATAAGTCTAGAACCAATAATTCATGATAAAATTCATGACATACTTATTTGCCGATCTGCTCACATTTTACTCATATTTTTATCTCTTTATTTGTTAATTCGTTAATTTATTTTTTTTTTCTTTTTTAATGAGTGACCAAATCTTTCTGTATTTCCCACTACCTTCTGTTACTTCTTTCTAATGAACACCATATTCTTTGGAAGCTTGAATTTCAAGTCAGCCCCCGGTGGGCTAGTTCCAAATGAATAGGGTTCATCTTCTGAATAATAATAATAATAATAATAATAATAATAATAATAATAATAATAATAATAATAATAATAATAATAATAATAATAATAATCCTATTAGATATTAAGGGCAAGGAAAATCAAATGAACTTCTATTTTTCCTCATTCAAGAAGTGCCAACACAAGTGAGGAAAACCCAGAAGTGAGGAAATTACCGACACTTCTCTCTTACTTTCGCTAACGAGATTTTTCCTTTCCTTTTTTTCTTAGGTAATATTCCTCGGGAAACAAGAAGAACGAGAGAAAGTTAGGAGCAGGCGACAAAAGTTTCAATGGAATGTCGTGGTCTCATATCATCTTAGGAGTGAGAATGCACAGTAAATATTCCTGACTCTAAATAAGAACGAAAGATGCATAAAGAGATAGCGGAACGAGTTTTCGTTGAGAGAGAGAGAGAGAGAGAGAGAGAGAGAGAGAGAGAGAGAGAGAGAGAGAGAGAGAATGGCATTTAAACTTCAAAATCTTAAAGTACTACCAATTTCTTTCGATACCACCAAAAGCAAAAAAATAAATACACAAAAAAAATAAACTAATTAAGGAAGTTCCTTATGACTAATTGGATTATATGAAAAGCACTTATTTTTTTCATTTTTTCCAACAAATTACGTGTGATTTACATACGTAATTTGTTGGAAAAAATAAAAACCTATAAATAAGTAAACCTAAAGAATATCGTTCTGACTGCCATTAACTGAGACAATGAAGTTTCAAATTTTTCTGGTAATTAACAGACACCATTACAAGTAAGATAACAACATCTGAAATACATATTCTTTAGACACATAAACTTAAAACGTATACCAGTGCAGTTCTACGTCCCCCAATAAACTTACCGTCCTCCACCCAGATGCATCACATATAACGAAACCAATTTACATTAATGATCTCGAAGATCAATTACGGAAAAAGATACCGGAAGAGGAATCCATCCAATTTCCTAATGATGCTCTTCAGTGAGCGGGATACAAAACGATCTACAGAACTTTGAACTTAGAGGTTTAAAAAGAAAAAAAAAAGTGATAGAAAATGAACGGAGCGCCTTATTACCGCAAACCAATTCTCCTTGTATTTTAATAATTTACTTATACTTTTATTTATTTATTTATTTATTTATTTATTTATTTATTTATTTATTTTGTTTTCTGTTCTGATGACTGATCTCTTCTCTCTGCGTCTGTTATGTCTTTCAAATGAACACCATATTCGTTGGAAGCTTGAATATCAAGTTAATGGTCCCTGTAGGCTTGTTCCATATGAATAGGGTTTATATCCTGAATAATAATAATAATAATAATAATAATAATAATAATAATAATAATAATAATAATAATAATTGCTATATGGGGAGGAAGGGGAGGTGAGCATCAGAGAAAAAATATAGCGAAATGGGAAAGTTACGAAGCAGTATCATGAAATTGAATAATAAAATTATTAGGAAATCAAACGACCTTTCCTTCCTTTCATCACATTCATTTAGCCCATGCGTCTGGCATGAATGTCGAAATGAGATAGATTAATCAAATGACCAAATAAATTTAACATTGACTCCTTAGGACGCACAGAAACAATTTAGTAGATTCAAGTGTCAAAGGAAACTCTTTTTAAATGAGAAATTACATTCTTGGGATGGAGAAAAAATAAAAAAAGAATAAAAGGAAATCGACAAGGTTCGATTATGCACGTAAATTATAAAAATAATAATTACAAAATGTTGTCAGTTTAATTTAGCAGATAACGCATAGTAGTGTATGTTAACAAAACCCCAGTTTTTGAGTCAATGTATTTTTTCCACCTACAATGGGAAATACATTGGGAAGAGATCAGTTATTAGAATAGAAAAAATAAATCAACAAATTACTAAATAAATAAATAAAAATATAAGCAAATAAATAAAAATATAAGGAAATTATTATTTGCTAAGGAATTCAGTCTGTCTCCTAAAAAATAAATAAATAAATAAATTATTAAATCAAAAAATACAGTTCGTCACCGATAGCTTTTATAAGTGTCCATAGTCACCATAATCTTCCTTAATAGATACAGTTTTGCTCCTCATTCTTGGTCTCACTACTCCCTTACAGCGTAATCGCACGAATCCACGTGTAAGGGTTAATCTCACATGACTGATAAGTGACAAAAATTACTCGTTTTCTCTAAGTTCAAGAACCAAAACGAAATCTCCTCCGCAGGGGGGTAGTGCCATCAGCGCACCTCCCGCTTTGCGCTGTAGGCATTACTTTAGGTTCTGTGCGGGGTTCCTTCGGCCCTTAGCTGCAACCCCTTTCATTCTTCTGACTGAACCTCCGTTCATATTCTCTTTCTTCTATCTTACTTTCCTCCTTCTCCTAACAATTGTTTCATAGTACAACTGCGAGGTTTTCCTCACGTTACACCTTACAAACCTTTATTCTCGATTTCCCTTTCAGTGCCGAAAGACCTCAAAGGTGGCGTTTGGCTTCTGGCATGAATCTGATATTCCATTTCCAATATTCCAGAACGAAATCTCAAATGTGGAAAAGAAAGGCTAAAAAATGAAAATTATAGGAGACAACAGCCAATGACGACCTTAAATCAAATTTTGTAACTTGTTTAACCCTATTTTTTCTTCTGGAAACAGAAGGACGAATTTTTGTATGGTTTCAGAAATAAAGAGTATTTAAGACCGTAAAATTATGGAGGCCTAACCACAGTCCCAACAGAGTTCATGGATTTGATAAGACACGGATAACACAGGCTTAATGAAGAAAGATATCTGATAAATTTAGATCTTCGTCTTAGATTATTGTCAAAAGAAGACTCACATTAGGGCATTCTAAAATCTGTCGTTGTTAATAACCGGTTCGTTATTAGATTATCGACCCTACAGTCAATTAGTTTGTAGCCAAATTAAGAAGAACAAAATATTAAGAGTAATTCTATATACAACGGTACTGCAGCGGATACTTTCAGATGGTCAAAATAGTAAAATTACAGAGAACATAAACCGCATTCCCTTATGGAAGAATAACTTTCAATACTTTATCGGGAGCTCTAAGTGCCACTGAAACCAGCCTTGGGGGATCGAGAGGCCCACATACATAGTCGTGCACTTACACGCACGCACACATACACACGCACACACACACACACACACACACACACACACATATATATATATATATATATATATATATATATATATATATATATATGTATATGTATATATGTATGTATATGGTGTATATACTGTATATATACACACACACACATATACATATATATATATATATATATATATATATATATATATATATATATATATATATATATATATATATATATATAAAAAACAAAAGGACGCCAGTCAAAGGCCTCATAGCACTCCAGTGTTCCTCTTTCCTTTGTGGATTTTGTCTTTATTCATATATTCTTCACGTTCCATATTTTCGTGATTCAGTCATATACACACACATACTGTATATATATATATATATATATATATATATATATATATATATATATATATATATATATATAAACATACATACATACATATGTATACACATACATACATACATACATATATATATATATACTTATATATGTTCCAGCTTGTTCATACAGTATTATTTGACGCTAAAATTAAAATTGAAAGACAATTTGTCTGGGCGTGTTCCTATATGCTTTCAGAAATATGAATTAGTTATGTTTCTTTAGAAAACCAGTACCGAACTAAGTGTAAGTTGTTATATGTTGAGACAGATTACGAATCCTCTCTCTCTCTCTCTCTCTCTCTCTCTCTCTCTCTCTCTCTCTCTCTCTCTCTCTCTCTCTCTCACCAAAATACATAAACTTCGCAGTTTAATTTAAAATATTCTTTTGAAAAATATTCAGCTCATCATCTCAGCGCAATATAGATGATTGGGGCCTGGGCAGATGATATTGCCAATCATCTAAAAATACTTAAGAGGGCTACGTAGAATATTATTGGCTAATGTATATCGCTACATTAATCGGGCCTTGTAAAGGCAAAAATATTCCCACTTAACAATATTAAGTTTTCGGTGTCTCTTTTGTATATTTTAGAAAGAAAAATCACTGACTGATAGCCTTTTAAGTGTTTTTTGTATCTTGCATATTTTAGAAAAACATGATTGGTGCTCTACTCAGTTTTGGATATCTTGCATATTTTGGAAAAGATGATTATTGGTACTCTATTAAGTTTTGTATCTCTCTTGCATATTTTAGAAAATCATCACTGGTAACCCATTAAGTTTCTTGTCTCTTTTGCGTATTTTGGAAAAAATCACCACTAGTACTCTATTAAGTTTTTAGGCTCTTTTGCATATTTTGGAAAAAAAAATCACTGGTACCCTATTAAGTTTTTCATCTCATATGCATATTTTAGAAAAACATACTGGTACTCTATAAATTTTCTATCTCTTTTGCACAGACTTCAAAATAAGTCTATAAACCTAAGAGCTAAATAAAGTCCACATTTCGTAACAGAAGTAAAAATAATAATCGACTCTGCAGCGAAGACACTCCCCAATGTGTCCACAATTGCAACCCTTTAAACAATGTCAGTCTCAGGAAGGGAGAGTTTACAACGCCGCGGAGGATGGGCCCTGCTGTCATTTGTCTCCTCCAGCTTTGTTTGAGAGAGAGAGAGAGAGAGAGAGAGAGAGAGAGAGAGAGAGAGAGAGAGAGAGAGAGAGAGTTTCTGAGTGTTCCAGAAATTCTTAGTTCCTTGGTAGTGGATAACAACATGAAAAACATGGAGAGAGAGAGAGAGAGAGAGAGAGAGAGAGAGAGAGAGAGAGAGAGAGAGAGAGAGAGAGAGAGAGAGAGATTCTAAAGGTTCCATATAATTCTTAGATCAATGGTGGTGGATAGCAATATGAAAAACATGGAGAGAGAGAGAGAGAGAGAGAGAGAGAGAGAGAGAGAGAGAGAGAGAGAGAGAGAGAGTTTCTGAAGGTTCCAGATAATTCTTAGTTCCTTGATGGTGGATAACAACATGAAAAACATGGAGAGAGAGAGAGAGAGAGAGAGAGAGAGAGAGAGAGATTCTAAAGGTTCCAGATAATTCTTAGATCAATGGTGGTCGATAGCAATAGGAAAAACATGGAGAGAGAGAGAGAGAGAGAGAGAGAGAGAGAGAGAGAGAGAGAGAGAGAGAGAGAGATTCTAAAGGTTCCAGATAATTATTAGTACCATGGTGGTGGATAACAATATGAAAAACATGAAGAGAGAGAGAGAGAGAGAGAGAGAGAGAGAGAGAGAGAGAGAGAGAGAGAGAGAGAGAGAGAGCTTTCTATTTTCCAGATAATTTTCTGTTTAGTAGTGAAAGAAAGCAACGTCATAAATATGAAGAGATCATGTACAGTACATGTGTGTGTTTGAGAGAGAGAGAGAGAGAGAGAGAGAGAGAGAGAGAGAGAGAGAGAGAGAGAGACAACAGAAGGATGAACGCCAGGTAGGTTGTGTCTCTCTGGGAGGCTGTCTGTTCTGGGATTTCGTGGGTTGGAGGCGGGGGGGGGGGGGGATGACCACCCCCCGCAATAGAAATGGTAATGGTGGTTGCAAAGGAAACGAAGACATTGGCAGGAGAATTTGTCTTCCGGGAGCTAAGGCTCTCAATACGTTCTTTTTCCGTTTCTTATTGACTGCCATTTCTCTCCCCTCATTTAAAATTCCTTCCTGGAACTTTATCCACTTCAGCGCTGGTCCCCAGTTGCGTTTTACCTTTAGCTTTGATTTGGCCGAACGGAAATGGTTGGCCATTTGATAAGTATTGTCATGGTAATGTAATCTAGATTACCTTTTTTTTTGCTAGAATCAATTCGAGAATATCAGTTCCATGGAATTTTTTGAATGAATCAATAAATATTTGGGAACACAGTACAAATAAAAATTTCCAACGATAGTACATTCCCCACAGCCTTTTTAATTTCAGCCACGTGCTTTATCCCCACGCTCAAGTAGATATTCTTAAAATGTTTAAGATATAAAATCTATTAAAATGTTTAAGATCTAAAAATGTTTAAGATATAAAATCTATTAAAATGTTTAAGATCTAAAATCTATTTAACTGTATCGGCCTAAAGGATGCGTCTCTTTGTAACTACGTGTCTTAAAGAATGTTATTAACTTGAAACCTTGTTCTAAACAGTTTCTGCATTGTATAGCATTTCACCACACCTGCGTCCGTGCATCCAAGCACTCTGTGAACTTCCACCCTATCTACATTTTTCATTGGCCAGGAGTCCGAAATCCTACTCCATATAGGCACCCGTCTGTGGAAAGGGAGCTTACAATCCTTCAGGTCCATCCTAGATGTAGAAGGGAGCCCCTACCTCGCAAGATTTATGTTAGATACTGATGTTGACCAAAGTGGCACTGAAACATGATGGAAGGTCAGGGGAGTGGTATTGACTGTTCAGTCAGAGTGGGAATAAATGGAAGTACGCCACTGAAATTCACGAGTTAGTTGTTCTTAGGGAATGAAAGTCATCTAAGCACTTTAACTGACGATTTGGGGTTTTAGTACTATTAAGAACAAAAAACCTTACCAGAAAAATCATGAATAATTTACAAACTCTCTAAGCAAGGAGCCTTTGATAACATAAAACCCCAGAAGTCAATATTTGCGTTTTCAAACAATTTAATTTTTAGTATATACGCATGTATATATATATATATATATATATATATATATATATATATATATATATATATATATATATATATATATATATATATATATATATATATATATATATATATATATATATATATATATATATATATATATATATATATATATATATATATATTCTGTTCTAATTTATGTACATATACAGAGAGAGAGAGAGAGAGAGAGAGAGAGAGAGAGAGAGAGAGAGAGAGAGAGAGAGAGAGAGAGAGAGAGAGAGAGAGAGAGCAAGCAACAATGACCTAAGGACTATTCTACTTCCTCTTTACGTTATCACTACAATCCCATATCCGAGCGGGAAGCATATGAAGAAACACATAACTCTCTCTCTCTCTCTCTCTCTCTCTCTCTCTCTCTCTCTCTCTCTCTCTCTCTCTCTCTCTCTCTCTG
>NC_089758.1:20389233-20396733 GCF_040412425.1 Macrobrachium rosenbergii
GACAGTACTTTCCAGTTTTCCTTTTCGGCTGAAGTTTTTAGTAAAAAGACAAAACTGCTTTCTGTGTTACTCCATTAATTTATTCATACGTGAATGACGCTTCAGCCACTAACTCGTTGCTATTGTCAGGGTAATTCTAAAATGAACCCTTATTACTTGGAAAGCTGTCTGCGCAGAAACGGAACATGCGAGACAGATGGTGACAAACAATGGAACATCACACCAAAATTATCACTTTAAAAAGAAAGTCGCCCACGGGACATCTTACTCACATGGACCAGATACCCTCCAGAGAATCACTGCCTATGGGGTAACACCGAAGGCGACCTATCTGAAGGTATAGCCGAGTCTTCAGGTGTCTAAACTTAACAGCTGCCCTTGTAAAGAACAGCTTCTCCCCCCGGCCACTCGAGAAATCAAACAGCTTCTCTCTCCCTCAGGTTAACCAAGAATTCCAGAATCAGTATGGTTTACAAGTTTAATCATTCACAAGAGGTATGTAAAACCCCTCAATACAAGCTGCATCGACGCTGAGCCTTTTACGTTCTGATAATTGTCTGAGTGCGTACCCCAGCGAAAAATATTAATTACCGTTGATTTCGAAGCTTTCTTATTCTTCAAACCGAGTACGTTTTCTAGTTTTACTTTCGAAAAACACATGAAGCCTATTAAAGGAATGCAGATGAGATTTCGTTGTCGGTGGATGAAATTTGCTTTGTATCAGCTCAAATAAGTGGAAAAATATGACGATGTTTTCATACCATTCTAATTGGCATATCAGCTTCACTTGACGGGAGATAATTAACAGAGTCTCTTCTTGCATATCTTGGGGCTGACAGTCCTAAGTTTTCCGTAAATTGCATGGAAGAGTGAAATTACACTGCACAAGTTTTCCCCCCAAAACACCTCGTACTGAGCGGCTCCATTCTCTGAAAGCATTTACGAATTACCAGTCTGCAAGGCATGCAATGGATTAACAGAGATAGAACTTTATACCCAGCGTTATTCAACACCAGCAATCTGGTATGCTTGAGAAATCATCTTTTTCCGCCTGATACCAAATAATTAGGTAAAATATTTGACATTCCCATCTAAAATTTCGTTATTAATAATATATATGTATGTATGTATGTATGTATGTATGTATGTATGTATGTATGTATGTATGTCTGTATGTTCAGCGGTCAAAGATAGCTTGTGCAGCTGGTGGTTGATGGAACGCTGCAAACACCCTTTAGTACTGCTTGCAGTACACCATGCAATGTGCACTGACGGCACTGCCCTCGACGGGATCGTCTGATGTATATCATAATAAGCCTCCCTCTAAAACGGACATTACCTGTGATTACCATTTATCATTTCTTAACTTTATCTCTCGAGGCCCAACAAAAAAAAAAACCCACTGAACGAAAAAAAAAAAAAAAAAAAAAAAAAAACTGACCAAATAATAAGGAAATCCATATGCAATGTTTAGACTGCGTAGACTTCCATCATAACTCCGTCTTCTCCTTAGCGCCATATCCCTTCCATCTCTGGAAAGCTACACCGAACACGAGGGATTTTTCCAAGCTGTGCTATTTATTATGTGGAATTATCGGAGACTGTATTCATTTTCTACGCAGCCCGCTGTCCGCGCCTAGATGATGCAATCATGCATATGAATGTGTGATTCAGAGCTTTCCTTCCGAGCTGCTGGTGTAGAGCTAAAATCTTTTTATTAATCGAGAAATATATGTTTCCTGTCGTTGTCCCTGGTTTCAATCTGTTGCTATAACTTATATATTAATGATGTGGAATGCGTTGAAATGGTTTATAGCATCTATTCACTCAGAAAATTATCATACGCTTTAAATTTGCTTCAGGTTGATATATTTAATACAATAGCTATTTCATGTTTATTTGTGGGTTGGGAGAGGCATCATTTATGCACATTTACGCACGATCTATAGGGCTTTAATTCTAACTAATAATTATATTTGTATGTTTTTTTATCTTAATTATCACTTCGGAAAACTTGACAAAATGTTTACAAGTCATTCGAAAGGACATATTATCCTTCAGAATAAACCAGAAGAGAAACCCTCTTCCATAAGGATGTGGACAATATTATCATGATGGGACCGACGTCGATAAAGTGAATCGCATATCTCTCTCTCTCTCTCTCTCTCTCTCTCTCTCTCTCTTTCTCTCTCTCACCAATATTATTCCCATTCCTATTGCTTTCCGTTCCAGGCCATGTCCTCCTTCGCCACGGATTTCCTTTCTCCGGCCAAGTGAAAGTCCCATGAGACAAATCCCCTTAGGGCTTTCTCCTGAATGTCTGCTGAAATAGGCTCAATAACTTTTAAGGAATAAAAAAAAAAGTAAAAAATGCGGCGAAGTTTCTTCGGTGCAATCGAGTTTTCTGTACAGCGGCTACAGCGTAAAATCAAGGCCACCGAATATAGATCTATCATTCGGTGGCCTCGGTATAATGCTGTATGAGCCGCGACCCATGAAACTTTAACCAGGGGCTGGTAGTGGTCTATCCTATATCGTTGCCAGAAGCACGATCATGACTAAATTTAACCTTAAATAAAATAAAAATACCGATGCTAAAGGGCTGTAATTTGCTCATTTTGATGATTGGAGGGTGGATGATCAACATACCAATTTCAAGCCCTCTAGCCTCAGTAGTTTTTAAGATCTGAGGGCGGACAGAAAAAAGTGCGGACGGACAGACAAAGCCGGCCCAATAGTTTTCTTTTACAGAAAACTGAAAACACTCACACAATTTAAAAACCAAAAAACAAAAAAAATTATGACACTTGTCAGACTTAATCGACCTACTCCATGATTTTTAGTTTAGTTGCTCAGAATTAATGGGAAATCATTTAGAATTAAATAAATAATGCATTTACAAACTACTTATTCACATGAAACATTTTTCATGTTAAAAGGAAATAAAAAAAAATTCATATGAAAAATTTTTCATGTTAAAAAGAAATTAAAAAAAAAAAAAATTCGCTCTTGGCAGACTCAACAGACTTACTCAAAATTCATAAGAAAAAATCAGATTTAAATAAATCATGTATTCATAAATTACCACCTCGAAACATATTTCATGTGAATGTTTTCAATGTGCATATTCAGAAAGTATTATGTTCTTACACGTATTTTTAATCTAGCTAAAACACTATATATTATTTTCTCTCAGATTTGATTCGATTTTTTATTAGTTGCAAAATGTCCAAATGTTTTGCTGATTTTTCCTTTTCCATATTTAAAGTCCGTAGAAAAATTTTATCTATATCCCAAAAAATCTAGGCGATAAAGTTATATTATAAACAAGTAACTACAAAGAGAGAGAGAGAGAGAGAGAGAGAGAGAGAGAGAGAGAGAGAGAGAGAGAGAGAGAGAGAGAGAGAGAGAGACAGAGAGAGAGAGAGAGAGATTTTAAGAAAAGGTAATATCAGTAATTTTTTATGCATCCTGACGTTCTTTTGAAAACGAAAATGAATTCCCGACAAGCAACAAATAAAACACTATGAATACCATGGCTGTACAACAGACAGACGAGTAGGCGAACAAACAGACAGTTTACTTGTGAAAAAGATTATCTATGTTTCAGAAATCCATTACATTCTTTAATAAATCCCAATTAGCAAAATACAAAAAAAAAAAAAAAAAAAAAAAAACAGTGGCCATCCTACGTAATTTTGGGTCACTTTCAGCCATTCAGCGATTAAGGCTGACAACAGCAGGGAGTTGAAGTGGCTGGACAGCAGGAGGGAAGTCAAGTAAAAGGCTAAAAAGTTGGTGCAGCTAGGGGCTCAAGGGACGATGCTGACAACCTTTAGCAGTGCCTACAGTGCACCCTCCTAAGGAGAAATGGACAATGAAGACATATGCTATGAGCCAAAATAAAAGAACAAACGGATTCACGATAACCAAGCGTAACGAAATTATAACACTGAAACTATATTGATAACAATAATGATACTGCACAATTGTTGTTGTTGTTGTTGTGTCATTATTTATTTATTTTTTTTTTTTATTACTTTTGTGATTTTCCAAAACTTCTCGCGGACCTCCTACTCTATAGTCACGGACCCCTTGTGGTCCGTGGACCCCCAGTTGAGAACCGCTGTGCCAAATCACTTAAAAGTTTTCGTGGCTCTCTTAAGCGTATTGCACTTACGGATGAACGTATCCCCAACAGCAGCTATTACATTATTTAAAGTTCTTGACAGGTCTTCGTTAGACTCTTGAAACCTGAAAGGAGGTGGTTGCTACAACCTCGATAATTCTAAGTATTAGATTGTCACGACTGAACGTATCCTCAAAGGTGGCTATATCACATTATTCTAAGTAAGGGATTCTCACAATGTCAGACATTTCAAGCATATGATGGTCGCATGACAGGTTCAAAAGAAGTAGGTGACACTCCACTGAAGCTTCCAAATAAATGGTTTTCACAATAGAGGAAACAGAGGAAGTAACGACATTGGAAACTTACAGTTACACGGTCGCCTTTGTGAGAACGTGAATTGAGAGTGAATATATTTGGCGAGACCCTTTACTTTAACTTCCAGTAAAAACTACCCACTCAGAAGGAATGGCTAAAGAAGAATGGCCCCGATCAGGAAACAAAATTAATAAATCACACAAGAAACTGAAGTGATTCTAACACACTGAGAGGGAAATGGTCCACACTTTTTCTTACAACTGCCATTGCTCCCTTTTCCAGACCATGTCCTTCCATTCAGACAGTTTCCTTGCGCTCTTATAACTCTCCTAGTGACACATGACCCCAAATCTTTATGATGCTTTAGTATTTGCTTTCTCATGTTTACCTCAAGTACCTTCTTTTCTTGTTAGTTTATGCTATCTTTTGTTCTTCCTTTTAGTTTTCTGTAAAAGAAAACTATTAAGATGGCTTTGTATGTCCGTCCGCACCTTTTTATGTCCGCACTTTTTCTGTCCGCCCTCAGATCTTAAAAACTACTGAGGCTAGAGGGCTGCAAATTGGTATGTTGATCATCCACACCCCAATCATCAAACATACCAAATTGCAGCCCTCTAGCCTTAGTAGTTTTGATTCTATTTAAGATTAAAGTTAGCCATGATCGTGCGTCTGGCAACTCTATAGGACAGGCCACCACCGGGCCATGGCTGAAAGTTTCATGGGCCGCTGTACAAAAAACTCGATTAAGCCGAAGACGCTTCGGCGCATTTTCTACTTGTTTGTTTAAGCTGTTGCTGAGCTGACAGCCAGAAAGAAACCACTGCTTTTTGTGTCCCTCCAGTTATCAATATATTTCCATTTACGCACGTTTTGAGGGAAACAATGTCGATGGTCTACACACATTCATAGATCATTTCATTATTTAGAATAACAGGGAACTATCAGATTATTTATTCGTTACTCTATAACTTCTGGCAACACCACTTGCCCTGTGAAACCTTATTTACCATCCACGTTTATGTATAATAAATAAATATAGGCGAGATAGATAGAGTATCTTGATTCGTTTCAGAATTGTATTATTGATGCTCTACTGCACTTTCATGTACATAATTCGAATGGAAGGTTGTTCAATTGAATGTTTAGTGCATGTAATTTTCTTTATAACTATCCCTCACAATCGGTATATCTTCGTCCATTTTACCAAATATTCCTTCCTACATCTCCTTCTATCTCTGGAATGATTCCTTCCCACCTATCCTCTTACAAATAATTCTTCCAAGTTTTCTTCCCCCTTTCGATAATATTTATTATGTTTTTCTTTCCTTTCGCTGACATTTCTAACCTCTCTCTCTTTTTCTCACGTACAAATACTTCTTTACCCTTTCCTTTCAACTTTCAACTTTCAACACCTTTCTCGATTATTCTTTCTTGAGGCGTAATAACATTTCCGATTTCCAGCTGGATCACAACATATTTCCAGGTTTCCTTCTTTTGCGGCGCCGTCTCTCTTACTATTTCCTCCCTCTTTGTTAGCGTGGTTTTAGTTCCCATCGATTTCGCGCAGTGGAGAGAGTCTGCACAACTACAACTCTTTTTCGGGGTACGCATCAAACGTCTTGTTTCCTTAGCCAACCAGCTTACTGGTTTTTACTGCCACCTCCTTCCGTTCTGCTGCTGCAAACACTCGCTGCCGTCGCCGTAAACTAATCATGGAATTTTACAGACTCCCCCTCTACTGCTTTCACCTCTGTGCTTTTAACCCAAGCCCGTGCTTCATCTGTTTTCACCTTATGTGCTCTCCTCTTCACTTCCCTCCAGTACACATTTGCATCCACATTTCCACCGTTCTTCGACAATTTAAGACTATATCTGTCTTAGATTTCTTCCTCAGGCATAACTACGCATGCTCACCTTTGGAAACCATGTATTTCCTTCACTTTAACCGCTTCTCAAACACATTCCTATAAGGCTCTCCCCATATTCATTTAGTTCAGGAACTCCTCGTGCACCAACAATGCGATTTCCTTCTGTCACCTAACTTTGCTTTTGAATCTCCTCGCACAACCACTCTTCTATGGTTTCCAAACATAGCTAAGCATTTATTCAGTCTCCCAGAACATCAGCTTTCGCTACCATTCTTATGCGTTACTGGGCATATTCAATCTTCATTTCTCGCTATAATGTGGTTCGGATTCCACAATAAGCTGTAGGTCCCGTTGCTAAGTAACCAATTGGTTCTTAGCCACGTTAAATAAGTCTAATCCTTCGGGCCAGCCCTAGGAGAGCTGTTAATCAGCTCAGTGGTCTGGTAAAACTAAGGTATACTTTTTTTTTTCAAGCTAGCAAATTTGCACCCTTTCATTTATCCCATGCTCCAAAAAAATTTCATAATTTCGCGACATACAGAGTGAAGAGATTGCTTAAAGTAGCATTTTCTCCCTCCAAGGGATCCACAACTTTTAGACTAGGCGGCCCCTGCCTTGAGGCGCACTAATTCTGTATTCAAAAACCTCACAAAATGCCTATGGAAATAATGCCTAGATTTGTACTGTCTACTATCAATGTCGCAGCTCCTAAGTACATAGACTGATCTCACTTAAGTGATTTTTGTTAGCCTTAGGCGAGAGTGGGGACTCATCCACCATTCAGGATTCATTTCCTTGAACAGACAATCCTGAATGGTGGATCAGTCCCCACTCTCTCCTAAGGCTAACAGCAATCACGCAAGTGAGATCAGTCTATATATTGAGGATTGCTACAACAGTGGTAATAAGCAGTACAGCCTCGTCATTATTTCCATAGTAACTGTGTGAGGTTCGGGGATACAGATTTAATGTACGTACCTCAAGGCAGAGAATCCCTTAGTCAAAGGGTTGTGGATCCCTTGGTGGGAGGAAATGCTATACTGATAGCAGTCTCTTCACTCTGCACGTTACGAAATTAAAGAAACAAATTTGCTAGTTTGAAGATTATATATATATATATATATATATATATATATATATATATATATATATATATATATATATATATATATATATATATAATGT
>NC_089758.1:20401733-20416733 GCF_040412425.1 Macrobrachium rosenbergii
GATTAGAGGATAATATAATTCGTTTTCAGATCCATAACTTCCAATCACAGCAAAGATACCTTGTTTGAGCCAAGACCTCTTTAACATCTTTTTGGATGGAGTAATTCGAAAAAATCAGGTAATGGACATGAGAATGGAGTTGAAAAGTTCTGGGATACGAAAACGCGCCGTGAATGGAGGGTGGACTAACTGTTTCTATACCGACTGGGACACTATGGAAGAAACTGGGGAAACTATTGAAATGTTTAAACCGCCTTGCAAGAGGAGATAATAGTGAGTATATGTGACCAAGGAATGGAATATAGAATTTAGGTCAAGGGCCAAGCGCTGCGCCCTACGAGGTCATTCAGCTCTTGAAAGGGAAATTGAGAGTAGAAAGGTTTGAAAGGTGCAGCAGGAGGAAAACCTCGCAGTTGCACTATGAAAGAATTGTTAGGAGAGGGTGGATAGCAAGATGGAAGAAAGAGAATATGAAAGGAGGTACAGTAAAAGGAAGGAAAGTGCACCGACGGCACTTCCCCCCTACGGAGAAGAAAAGCAAAGTTTAAATGACGAACAGAAACCAGGAAGCTAGAGCTGAGAATGATGATCAGGGTGGTGGAGAAATGAAAGCTGTTGATGCGTGTGGGTATCTGAGTGTAGAATTCATTGGATGACGGTGGTATGAAAGAGGCGAGGTTACAGAATGAGAGGGACAAGGAGGGTAGCGAGGTGTGTGCACAAGATCTGCAAAAGACTTGGAGTTTTATTGCAGTTACGGAGGACTTGTCAAATCAACTCCCCTTCATGGAGCTGAAGTGGGATTCTTGAATGACAGAAAGGCGATGATACACAAAATGATATGAAGGTCAGTGTAGGCGAGGAGATGGATTAAAATGCTGTGGAATGGCTGAAACATGAATAGAATGAAAGAAGATATATTGGTACAAAAAAAAAATCAATTAAGATATGCTATGACGGAGAAGGACCGGAGTATAAAAACGAAAAGTGCTGGATAGATGGAAACAGGTATTGAGAAAGTACCTCAATAACTACAGTACATGCAGGACTATATGGAACATTTTGTATAGGTGAATGAAATAGCTAATGTTATGGAAGCTTTCTGCAAAAAGGGGTCCATCCAAAATTCAACAGACTGAATGTAAATGCTGGATGGACCGTTTATTTGTTTTTTCTCGCTTAAAAGTTGCAAAAGGTATTTTTGGGATGAGCTATAAATACCCATCCCAGCCAAAGTTGATACACTGCCACGCCCCTTTTTCAGAGCTGAGGTCAAAAAAGGGGCGGAACATGTTTCAGGAACCTCACCTGAATCGCATCCCGCATTTGAGACCGAGCTAAAGCTAATGACTCTTCTTTGTACTACTTACCCTGGGGATCACCACAGGCATATATATATATATATATATATATATATATATATATATATATATATATATATATATATATATATATATATATATATATATATATATATATATATATATATATATATATATATATATATATATATATATATACTGTATATATATAAACATACATACATACATATGTATACATAGATATTTATTATATGTATGGATAAATATATGATATATATATACATATATACACATATAAATATATATACATATATATATTGATTTCAACTTCATTCCCCATCTAAAGCCTATCACTACTACAACATCATAAAAATCGTAAATTGCCATTTTCCCAAAATTATTTATTCCCCTCGCCAAAGGTTTATGAATTATGGCTGACGGGAACTTTCTCCAGGACTCACTGCAAACTTTTAACAAAAAAATCATATTTTTCAAAACCTCCACAAATCAAGCGTATCTCTTTCTCAATTTTAATTTAACCTTTCAACTCCAAATGACCTTTTAAATGAATGACATTTTCGCAGTATTTGTATAAATAATTCACCGTACTTGAATATACTGTGTGTATTCATATACAATTTATATGAATATACGGTGCCTTTGTAAAGTGTAGGTGCAAATCATTGCTTAAACGATACTCTATGCATTTTCAAGGGCTTATTCAAATGTAGTACTAAAATGTAATGCAAGGAACTTGAGAGAATAATGAAAATTATACAAAAAAAAATTATATTAGCAGTTACCATTGAACGAGAAATCCTCCCGGTTATAGTGGCACCCTTTAGTCTACAGATTTATTTTTCTATTATACTAGTGGACATTTAACTATGTTTGAATTTATCATTATTTACTATAGCAATTCGCAGTCATCATATTTTTTTAAGAAAGAGGATGTGCCCATGTGCTGAAAACTGAAAAGGAAATAATGTGAAAAAGTACTAAATTATACAACTAAACAAATATAATTGCTAGCATATAATGAACAATAAAGAGGCCAATATATAAGCAGCATGAGCCAAGTTGATAATTCAAGCCAAAGATTAAATTAAAAAAAAATTCAACTAAATAATTTTAATCATAAAAATAAACAAGTAAAAATGGGCCAAAGTTTCTTCGGTGCAATCGAGTTTTCTGTACAGTCGCTACAGCGTATAATCGAGACCACCGAAAACAGATCTATCTTTCGGTGGTCTCCGTATACTGCTGTATGAGCCGCGGCCTGGAAACTTTAACCACGGCAGGTGGTGGCCTATCCTATATAGTTGCCAGAAGCATGATATGGCTAACTTTAACCTTAAATAAGATCAAAACTACTGAGGCTAGAGGGCTGCAATTTGGTATGTTTGATGATTGGAGGGTGGACGGTCAACATCCCAATTTGCAGCCCTCTACCCTCAGAAGTTTTTAAGATCTGAGGGCGGACAGAAAAAAGTGCGGACAGGATAACGTGCGGACGGACAAACAAAGCCGGCACAAGAGTTTTCTATTACAGAAAACAAAAACGGGCAAATTACCTGAGAAACCTGCATTGTGAAAGCCGATGTAGAAACAACCGCCTCCTGCCAGCCCTAAACTTTCCCTCTTCGATACGAATTACGGTTCAGTGTTATGATATAACACCCTTATTATCACATTCTTAATACAACTCACAAGAATCACGAACAGAACATATAACTATACCAACAACACTCACCTTATTCAAACCAGGATCGCCACAACCAGTTACAACTGATGACCACTGGGACTTGATACTCTATCTTCACTTGCATTTCATAATAGTCGTTTGGTAGTTGAATGTATTAAAGCGCTTCTTTGTATGTGATATTTTTCATTACGAATCAAGCTGTGGTGTATTTTATGAGCTCATTTTCTTCTGTGGTCATTGTTAAACTCTATGTGTTGAAATGAAATTAAATATAGTACCTACACCGGTCAGCAAATTCCTGAGAAGTGGCCTATGCTAGTATTGCACCAACGCCCGGTTTTTTTGCCATGCCCCTAGGTTAGGTTAGTTTAGGTTGGTTGGATTTGTTACGTAAGATGTTAGTGCGTCAAGGAATTTGGGTGTGGGAAACATAATGAGATTATTTTCAAGAAAATTCTATGGTTTGTTTTTAAGATATGGCGTCCCGCTTTTTTTTTTCATGGAAAGGTCCCAGTACTCCGTCACCTATTGGAAAGATGCCACCGGTCATTACTTAACGGCCTTCAGACTTTCATAAATGATCTAATGGCACAGTGAGACCTTCTGAGCGCTTTGGCTTTAAAACGCTTTAAATATTCACGTGCACTCTCTGACAACTGCTAGACGTATTTCGGCAAGATAAAAAAATAACATGCGGTTCGACACAACGCCCTGACGAATCAATTATTTCCTATCAATCATCTCTCAACCGACGGACGGTGAATAAGTCTGGGCAAAACCGACCAGGAACTTTGCATAATTTCACGCAGAGAAGGAAAGGTTAGGTTGTGAGAGTATGTACAAAGATGACATAAATGTCGTTTGAAAAACATGTGAATATTGTTCAGAATGATTTGTCTGGTCAATGTGAGAGAACGGATTGCGAGCAGGTACGTGAGCGGTACAGGAAAGTGATTTTGTTTGTGCATGGAGGTGTGGGGCTGGCGTGTTGTTAATGAGCCCCTAGTATAAGTACATGAAACACTTGATATTGTAGGATATATATATATATATATATATATATATATATATATATATATATATATATATATATATATACTGTATATATACAGTATGTTACAGTCAGATAGAGAAACCAGGCATTTCGCAAACTGCCTGAAATTTCAGGCAGATAGCGAAATGCACTTAGTGACATTTGCTTCCCCCTCAAGGCTAGTACTAAACACGGCGAAACAGTGACTCACCTACACTGTTTCGCCGTGTTTAGTGCCAGCCCCTGGGTGGTCAAATGTATTTCGCGTGTTTAGTACTAGCCCCTGGGGGGATCAAATGTTCCCAAGTGCATTTCGCTATCTGCCTGAAATTTCAGGCTGTTCGCTATCTGCCTGTAACACACACACACACACACACACACACACACACACACACATATATATATATATATATATATATATATATATATATATATGTATATATATATATCATCACACACACACACACACACACACACACATATATATATATATATATATATATATATATATATATATATATATATATATATATATATATATATATATATATATATATATATATGTATATATATATATCACACACACACACACACACACACACACATATATATATATATATATATATATATATATATATATATGATAAATAAAACTGCGTTCAACTCGAGATAAGGTAGAAACTAACAAGTCATTTGCCTTGTTCTTACCGGCTGTCTCTCCTAAGCAGTATATCTCTTCTTTCGGCCAATCACTTGACCAAAGCAACCAATCACTGGTATCCTGGTTGCGCTGAAATGATTTGTATCTGTAGATCGCTCTTCGGGCGAACGAAAGTCAATTCACTGAAACCATCAATGAATTAGCGTTTCGCCGTATTTTGTGAAGTTTTGAGGTGCCGTCATCATCCCACCGCAGTTCCGCGTCTTTCATTGTCTTATTGCTAAGCGTTGCGCCAATCAGTCAATCAGTATATATGTATATATGTATACATACATAAAATATTCATATATATTAATGTATATACATATAGATAAATGTATAGATATATGAATGTATAATTGCGTATGTAATTACAATCCATTGTTAAGCCGTTTCCCTTACTATACGTGGCTTCAGAGGAAAAACTACCACATCCATGTTTAAAATCATGAATCCGGGATAATCTCCCATGTGCATTAAAACTTCCTTAGCACACACACACACACACACACACATATATATATATATATATATATATATATATATATATATATATATATATATATATATATAATATATATATATATATATATATATATATATATGTGTGTGTGTGTGTGTATGTGTGTGTGTGTGTGTGTACGTGCTGTGTTAAAACAAAGGTTTAAAACCGGCTTCATGGCAACCATGGTCTTCTGTCTAAACAATATTAAAAATTTGGAACAATACGTTCAAGATGCAATGCTACAACACATGTTCCTCTGTCTAGCACGGCTGACGTTTCAAGGCCTTACTTAATGACTTATTCCCCACCAAATTACGCTATGTAGGTCATAAATGAATATATTTTGGTAACGAAATGCCTTTGTCCTATTAGTGTAGACAATACATTACATATCGTGCGGGAACCTTAAGAGAGTTTGGAGATATAAAATATTTCGATTTCATTCAAGTTTTTGGCTGGATATTCCATAGTCGTATCTAACTTATACAAATTATTTAATAATAATAATAATAATAATATATATATATATATATATATATATATATATATATATATATATATATATATATATATATATATATGTGTGTGTGTGTGTGTGTATAAAATAGTTGGAACAGTCTTATGTTCCGTCTATTAAAATCTCTGGTTTCGCTCAAATTTCTTAAACTTACTGTCAGTGTGTCTGAATATCATTGATAAAGTAGAATATTTAAAAGGTTCTTGTAAAGAACATTCACTGATTCAGAAACCCTGGTAATAAGCTTAGGAAATTAAAATAAGCTGGAGGTGTTGACAGATGGAACATAAGTCAGTTTTAACTAATATTTTCATATAAATATATAAATATTTATATGAATGAAACTGAAATTAGTTCTTGCATATTTTATAATTCTATAAAGTAAGCATTGCTTTTCACCGGACCCTAAGAATTAGGGTGAAAAATAAGAAAATAAAATGGCGCAAAGTAAATAGCGTGAAATAACAGAATCTTGCAAAATATGCTTTTATGAAAATACATTCGAAGTGAATTTTTTCTTATTTTCTTACTGGTATCGGAAAGTACTCACAATAAGAACTCTCCGTTGCTGAGATCAAAATAACGCTGCAAGTGTTTACATTTAATCAGCGAGTGATGAATATAACGCAAAAAAAAAAAAGAAGAAAAAGTTGAACATTTCTTTATTTCAGAAAAGATACATAAGTAATGCCGGAGATGAATTCCTGGAGGAATTATACGCGTGAAATCTCCCCCGTTCCTTGGCTGAGTTAATAGATTTTAATACTGCTGTTCTGAACAAAACAAAGACTTTTTCCGGATGCGATAAAGCACCGGCGGCTGCCGAATTTTTCCTGTTTAAATCTGCGACGTTCTTGCAGATTAAAGGTGTTACGGTGGCTTTAATTTCCTTGATAACCCTTAAGGGGTTAGTACCGTCCGTGCGCCGCATCACTTAAGGTTCTTTGCAGCGTGCCTTCGGCCCCTAGCGGCAACCCCTTTCGTTCCTTTTACTGTACCTCCGTTCATATTCTGTTTCTTCCATCTCACTTTCCACCCACTCCTAAAAATTGATTCAGAGTGCAGCTGCGAGGTTTTCCTCCTGTTACACCTGTCAACCCTTCTGTTGTCAATTTCCGTTTCAGCGCCGAATGACCTCAGAGGTCCCAGTGCTTGGCCTCTGGCCTAAATTCTATATTCAATTCAATTCAGTTCAATTCAATTTACTTGATATTTTTGACTAACATGAAACATTTTAATTATAAATTTTTTTTCGGAAACATTAGAGTGCTGGAAATTATTTTGTTCATTTACATCAGCCTTGTGTGTTTTGAAGTTTTATTTTCAGTTATAAGACAACCGTAGCCAATTTTTCCAAAATTTAATACCTAAACGAAAATACCCAAACTGCAACTTATGGGAAGAGACAGTAATGTATAGAGCCTGCAGAAAATATAATTTTTTAAATTATGATACTCAGAGCAAAAAGATTGAGACTCTGACGATATTTTACATAAACTAGATTCAACTTATTAGATATTCATGACTTTTTATTTCAAGGTAACTATGTGATGTTTTTAGCCCATGCTTTCTTCCATCATGCATATATGAATGAAGTTCCTTTTGGGAACATAGGGCAATTTACATAAATATTTACATTAACCTTCCAGTCTATTTATATTTTCTATTTATATACATTTCTTTCTTATGTCATTTCACTTGACAACAAGTAATAAATACGCCGAAGTTCCTCCGGCGCAATCGAGTTTTCTGTACATCGCATAATCAAGGCCACCGAAAATAGATCTGTCTTTTGGTGGTCTGGATATAATGCCGTATGAGCCTCGGCCCATGAAACTTTAACCACGGTCCGGTGGTGGTCTATCCTATATCGTTGCCAGAAGCACGATAATGGCTAACTTTAACCTTAAATAAAGTTAAACCTACCGAAGCTAGAGGGCTGCAATTCGGTATGTTTGGTGATTGGAGGGTGGATAATCAACATACCAATTTGCAGCCCTCTAGCCTCAGTAGTTTTTAAGATCTGAGGGCGGACAGAAAAAAGTGCGGACGGACAGACAAAGACGGCACAATAGTTTTCTTTTCAGAAAACTAAAAACTACGCAAAGATCCATTAGACAGAAGGAAAGCAAACATAAATGTTTTTAACTGAAAGAACTTTTCCCCAGAAAAACTAAGGGTTACAAAACCACGAGCTAATGATGAAGATGTATGTGGGATCCTGGGTATTCCATGGCTGATTTAGAGGGTGAGCCATGGCTGATTTCGAGGGTGATTCATGGCTGATTTCGAGGGTGAGCCATGGCTGATTGCGAGGGTGATCCATGGCTGATTTCGAGGGTGAGCCATGGCTGATTTCGAGGGTGAGCCATGGCTGATTTCGAGGGTGATCCATGGCTGATTTCGAGGGTGATCCATGACTGATTTCGACGGTGATCCATGACTGATTTAGAGGGTGAGCCATGGGTGATTTAGAGGGTGATCCATGGCTGATTTCGAGTGATCCATGGCTGATTTCGAGGGTGATCCATGGCTGATTTCGGGGGTGATCTATGGCTGATTTCGAGGGTGACCCATGGCTGATTTCGAGGAAAGTGGTTTAGATAAATAATCGTTTTTACGTAGATATTAAGAAGAGCTCGAGGAACAAGCACAAGACTACTTTTCTGACGCAAATTTTTCAGGGAACTAAAAAAAAAACAAAACATTTTTACGTCAGCGTGGAGAAATATTATTGCATCCTGTTACTTCAGGTGTCGGGAATGAATCGTAAATAAAATATTATTTCTGCATCTAGCAATGTCCTTTTGCACTGCTCTCTTTAAGAGTCACATAACACTTGCATCTTGTGAAGGAAAATGAGAACAGAAAATAAAACGTAGCACAATGAGAGAGAGAGAGAGAGAGAGAGAGAGAGAGAGAGAGAGAGAGAGAGAGAGAGAGAGAGAGAGAGAAATCACACTGCATGATGATGTTGCATCACATGCAGGTTTTTAAAGTCAAGAAAATGTATGATTTAATGTTATATCAAGAACAATTTGAGGATGGTAAGGCTTTTCTACACTCTTACGACATTGGGGCTGTCATTAGCCTCGGAAAGAGGAGGCGGTTACCTGTCAATTTTAATTTAAATTATGACAAAACAGAAACATTAAATATGCCTTGAGAGACAACCAGAGAAAAATGCACACACAGAGAGAGAGAGAGAGAGAGAGAGAGAGAGAGAGAGAGAGAGAGATTTATACTGGACATAAGCTGCTGGATTATAAACAGGTTTTTATTGTCACGGAAACAAATGATGTAAAAGGGGAAGCGATATAAACTTTTAATAAACGCGCAGAAAGAAAAAAAATTATGAGAGAGTGAAATGTGTATGATAACAGTTATCATTTTTAAAATACTTCTTTTGAATGAGAGTGACATATATATATATATGTATATATTTTTTTTTTTTTTATCATTAAATAGACGCATTCTGTTGCGAATGTAAATCCGATTTATTTTTGCTTTCTGTAACAGTTTATTTTATGCATTTCTCTCAGAATTCTGTTACGAATTTTTAGCGTGCACATTTGGCGGCACTTTCGGCTTCTTCGTTCAAGTATTGCAGTTAACAGAACACTTTATGATGATGGAATATTCTGATTCTATTTCTTATATATATATACATATATATATATATATATATATATATATATATATATATATATATATATATATATATATATATATATATATATATATATATAGTTGCTGCTGGGAACAGAATGAAGCAGTGGAAGGAATTATACAAGAGTGTATGACTGTGAATGTATATACGTGAGAGAGAGAAAAAGAGGACCCTGTAACAGCTTATTCTAACCTAGTTCTCTTTTCATTTCATCTGAACGGGAGCAAACTCTCCAATATTTTTGGAAAAGCGTGTAATATGGGTATAGAATGTTTCCTATTGGATATCGAATGGCCTTGTCTATGAAAAAGAATAATCTGCAAGTATATATATATATATATATATATATATATATATATATATATATATATATATATATATATATATATATATATATAATGTGTGTGTGTTGTGTGTATATATATGTATATGTATATATATACACCTTGTGTATATATAAGGAATTTAATATAATGCTGATATTAGAAACTAGGCTATACGTAACGCCGTACCTAGAAAAAGACGAACAGCACGCACTCAAAATAATAATGTTGAAGATTTAGATAATAACATAAATGAGGAGTATAAAAACTGGAAAAAATAATAAATCTATTATATATATATATATATATATATATATATATATATATATATATATATATATATATATACATATATATATATATATATATATATATATATATATATATATATATATATATATATATATATGTAATATGAAAATTGGTGGGCCCCCATGAAATTTTTTTGGATCCCCCAAGTGTTACAGCTGTATTTTAAAACAATTAAATATAACATTTCATCCATTCTTTTGTCCAAAAAAATATAAATAAGCAAAAGAAAGATATATACAACAAATTTCAAAGCAAGAAACAAAAAAAAATTATTTCACAAGAGAGAACAATCCATGTGAACAATAAAGACACAAAGAAATAATATCCAGGAATCTCACCGACGAAAAAGACATATAAGAAAGAGAAATCTGTCTCACTTGTAAAAAAAAAAAAAAGGAGAGGCTGATTATCCTACCGGTCTGCAAGTCGAGACGGTGCAATGAAAATAGAACAGAATTTTCTACATCGAGCAGAATATGTAAGTCGCGAAGAGGAGAAACCTTCTTCTTCTACTTCTTCAGGATGGGAGTCATTTAGGAAGGTGAAGATTCATTCTCCTTGTGCAAAAGAGATAACGAAAAAGTGGGGAAAAGGTTACCCTTCCATCTTGATGGGGAGAACTGGTAGAAACTGGTTATTGTTTAAGATGCGCCCTTTCGCATTTCGTAGTAAGAAATCACACGTGCTTACGTTCTCTCTCTCTCTCTCTCTCTCTCTCTCTCTCTCTCTCTCTCTCTCTCTCTCTCTCTCTATATATATATATATATATATATATATATATATATATATATATATATATATATATTTATATATATATATATATATATGTACACAATGTATATATTATATACATACTTACATATATATGTGTATGTATAAGAAAAGATAACTAAATACAGCCACTTTTAAAGCAAAAGTAAAAGTAATCTTCCTTATTAGGCTTCACAACATGTCTAAATCATTTTGAACTTTCCTAAAAGGTCATAAAATCAAATAATTCAACACCTTCTCACGTCAAAGACGTGCCTTGCATTTGATACACAGAAGACCAATCTAAATTTGTCGTCAACTCTTTCCTTCTTAGTTCTTGCAACAATGCGGCCTTGGTCGTTCATATATAACATGAATTCATTAAGTATTAAACTAATAACATCTCGCTTACTCACATTACCTATTATCGATGTTGCAAAGAAATCCTGATACACTAATTTTGCTATTACTGGAAAGCTCTCAATGAAACTCATATCTATGGTCAACGTTTATACCTTTTTTAATCTTCTGTAAAAGAAAACGATTGTGCCGGCTTTGTCTGTCCGTCCGCCCTCAGATCTTAAAAACTACTGAGGCTAGAGGGCTGCAAATTGGTATGTTCATCAGCCACCCTCCAATCATCAAACATACCAAATTGCAGCCCTCTAGCCTCAGTAGTTTTTATTTTATTTAAGGTTAAATTTAGCCATAATCGTGCATCTGGCAACGATATAGGACAGGAAATCACCGGGCCGTGGTTAAAGATTCACGGGCCGCGGCTCATACAGCATTATACCAAGACCACCGAAAGACAGATCTATTTTCGGTGGCCTTGATTATACGCTGTACAGAAAACTCGATTGCGCCGAAGAAACTGCGGCGCATTTTTTACTTGTTAATGTGGTGTAATCAACAAGCAAAAAACCAAACCAATCACTCTGCTCTCATTTATGGTCTGTCTTCCCAAATAACACATTATTTCTGTCCTTCCTATGTACTTCTGGTCTCAGTTCTATCAGCTGGACCTCTCTACATCCTTAAACTTTCAAAATAATTTGTCAGAATTTTTCATTTCGGTGTAACAATCTATGTTAATTATCAATAATAAGAAACTGCAAAAATCAAATACAGATTTTATATATTCATTGCAATTCACCTGTAATTAAAATGTCATTTTTTAAAGTAATTCTAAGATTAGAATGGCATTTCAAAACATAAAAATAAATCCTCGGGGTTGAGTTCTTCAGACACGAATAATAAGATATGATATGTAACTTTCTTAAATTTTGTGAGAACAGTTGTAGATGTCAGTTGAAAATGAAGTTAAGGGTACGGAATTCAGAGAGAGAGAGAGAGAGAGAGAGAGAGAGAGAGAGAGAGAGAGAGAGAGAGAGAGAGAGAGAGTGGGTACAAAAATTCTCATGGTAATAAAAGTTTCATAAAGCTCCAGAGATTCACGCAAATACACTTACAAGCACCCGAAGACGCTCTTAGACAGGCATTCTTGTTCATTGTACTTCGCAAATCCTCAAATGAACCACAAGTCTATGTATGTTCAGTTCATAATTAATGGTAATGGTGGATGCGAAAAATTCATGTAGAAAACAGGCACACACTCACAAATTATACATACATACATACATAACACACACACACACATATATATATATATATATGTGTGTGTGTAATCTCTACACATATATATATATATATATATATATATATATATATATATATATATATATATATATATATATATATATATATATATATATATATATATATATATATATATTTGTGTGTGCAATGTGTGTGTGTCTTCTTCCTACCTGTTCATTCAGAGACTTGACAGGAAGTCATATAAAAGGAAAGGTAAACGACAGGTTACAGAAGTCGCTCTACGATTGCAGCCCTACAGAAAAAAAAAAAAAAAAAAAAAAAAAGAGAGAGAGAGAACTCACTGGAAACGGATTACCAGTACCGACAGAAAACTGGGATACGGTGACAAGCGCAAGAGACACGAGGTAGGATATGGCGATTTTTTTTGTTTTTTGAATTGTGTTAATTACTCTGTATTCAGATAAAAAAGGTATTTAACAAATAACTTTAACAAATAACTTGTTAAAGCAGCTTATCTGAAGCTGTCGAGATTGTAAAGGCGTCACTTGATCAAATTATTCTTGACAGTTTGCTATTGGATTGGACTGGATTATAGAAGCTAGGCCAAAGGCCAGGCTCTGGGACCTATGAGGTCATTTAGCGCTGAAAGGGAAATGGACATTAAGAAGGTCTGAAAGGTGTACCAGGAGGAAAACCTCGCAGTTGCACTGTGAAACAATTGTTAGAGAAGGTGGAAAATCAGATGGAAGAAAGAGAATATGAACGGAGGTCCAAAAAAAAAGGAATGAAAGAGGTTGCAGCTATGGGGCGATGGGAGGCTGCAAAGAACCCTAAGCAATGCCTACAGTGCACCGACAATGCGAAAAAATTGCCCCAAGTACAAGTGGAAGAAATCTATTTATAGGAAACTAACCTTTTGCTAGTGTCCGTAATTTTAAACATTTAAGAAAAGGCATTTAAAATATGAGGATCGACAGTTAACTGCAGGGTCAATAAGAGATAGCCCGGGCTCTTGTATGAAAAGAATTTTGTATGAGACTATTTAATGACGCGAGGGTCTAGTTAATTGATGTAGGAATGAGTTTCAGACATACATGAGTTATGGCTCCATGTTTATTTAATATTTTCAAAGAGGGAAAGACTGTAGTAAAGTAGGGAGTTAGCGGATGTTTGCAGATTATACAGTATTAGCGTTACTGAAGAAAAACTGCAGGGGCTGGTGAAAGAAGTTGAAACTATTTGCAATAAGAGAAAGCTGAAAGAGATTGCTACCTAGAGAAAGATTACGAGGGCCAATGGAACGTTAGGCTAATGAGGAATGAATCTGAATATGGGAAACAGGAACAGAACTTGTAAATTCATACAGACATCTGGCAGCAAATATAACAGACTATAGTCAGAGGAGAAAAGAGGTGCATTCCAGACAAGGATGAAAGCAAGATTTCCTTAGCAGGTGTGCAAGAGAAGTGTCATGTCCATGGAAGCTAATAAGAAGTGAAGCATGAATGCTAAATGCGAAATTTAGAAAAAAAAATATATGCAACATTAACATTAATTCTATTGAAAAAATATGTGGAGGAAGACATGTTGATCTAATAATATGGTGGAAAAGTAAACGCAATTAAAAAGATAGATCATGAAGCTTGAGATGGTTTGGTTATGCAGGGAAAATTGGAAACCGCCGGTTGGTGAAAAGGCTGCAAGGTTAAGTAAAAAAAAATAGGAGTGGATCTAAAAACTTCTGGATGCGCGAGAGGTATTCAAGTAGAAGGGCCTTAATATTTAGGAAGATTGGCAGTGAGTGAAAAATATAGTCTAATCTTGAAAGAGTATATGTGAGGGGACGACGCGTTGTTGATGATCCTCCTTTGACGTATATAAAGAGGCTGGTGCTAAGAAGTTCATCCTTTATTCAGCTCCTAAACTATAAGTAACATATATGTATATATGTATGTGTATGTGTATATATATATATATATATATATATATATATATATATATATATATATATATATATATATATATATACATGTATATATATATATATATATATATATATATATATATATATATATATATATATATATATATATATATATATATATATAATGGTCTCGTCTTTCAAAGACCAGCAAGTTCAAAACAAAAAACAAGCAACTGGGCTGGAATGACTGACGAAAGGTGACAAGCAAAGAAGGAGCAGAGCAAAACCACAATATACAGCCTTAAGATTAATTTATTGTACATACTAATTTACATTATATACAAGTGAGTCAGGTCCAGGAGAGGAAATACTTAAAATGACCCATTAAATAAACATTACAAATAACAGGCAGCAACATAAAACTCATGTAATTAAATCTCCAGTAAGCGATAAACAATTCACAGACAGCATAATAACCTAAATAATACACTAGCAGCATAAAATAAACACACAGGCAACATAATAAACAATACATGAGCAGTAAAATGAATATTACAGCACAAATACAAAATCAAGCAGCATAATAAATACAACAAGAGCAGTAAAAGAAATACCACTC
>NC_089758.1:20421733-20426733 GCF_040412425.1 Macrobrachium rosenbergii
TAACTTGCGTTGCTTTTCTCTACTCTCTGTTTGTTGTGTAGTCTCTCTCCCTCTCTCTCTCTCTCTCTCCCTCACACACACATCCACAAACTCTCTCTCGATGGTTCTTTCTCTCTCTTTCTCTCTTCCCAACTGGAAAAAAAATCGTGCAATATTACTTACTAAAGCAACTGCCCTCCTCCCCCCCTCTCTCTCTCTCTCTCTCTCTCTCTCTCTCTCTCTCGTCCTTTTATTCCCAGGATGCTAATCATCGTCTGGTTCGTTGGTTATTGATTATTCTTATTGTTTTCTCTGTTGGTTGTTCAGAATCCAAAGGTCCACATGAGGCCCATTTCTGTCTTTCACAAAGGCAAGGGTTCTTGCCGGCATAACAAGAGTTCAAGCGAAGGTGCAATGCAATGCTACCCTAATACTATTCTCCCCGCACTTCAATACATTTTTATCTATTTGTTAATTTACTATATATTTTTTTTCTTTTTTAATAAGTGATTGGGATCTCTTCTTTCTACATTTCCCTTTACTTTCACTTACTTCTTCCTAATGAACACCTTAATATTATTTGGAAGCATGAATTTCAAGTCAATGGCCCCTGTGGGCTTGCTCCATATGGATATGTTTCATCTTCTGAATAATAATAATAATAATAATAATAATAATAATAATAATAATAATAATAATAATAATAATAATAATAACTAAGTCAATGCACAGCAACTTCTACACCTTAATACGTCCATTACAGTATGACCTGAGCGGCTCACTGTAGGCGGTAATGAAAGGTTTTCTTTTGTTTATCTTCTCTTCTCTCTTCCTCTCCCGCTGGTCTCTTCCCACGGAATTATTAAACTACTTTGATTTTAGCCATGTCATATTTTCACATATTCAGGAATGAAAGTCTAATGGAAGTCTTACAGGAGCTGAAAATGTGACTTAGTTGGCACGTTCAGTTCTATAATAATAATAATAATAATAATAATAATAATAATAATAATAATAATAATAATAATAATAATAATAATAATAATAATAATCTTATTATTATTATTATTATTATTATTATTATTATTATTATTATTTCTAATTTTCTTCAAGGAGCAAATTGCTTCTCACTTTCCTTTCCACTTTTATTCATCAGTATTAGATATAATTACTATCTTTCTAGAATACAAATGCTAAACTGGGCTCACCTGACTTCTGTTTGCAACCTTTTGCACAAATTCCTTTTTCTGGCATTCGTTCCATTTAGTTTACTACGACGGTAAATCTTTCCTAAACATTTTGACATTGTGCTTTAATCATCACTATTCTTATTTGCTTCTATCTACAATAATTTGTTTGATGCGGTGATTATTCCCGTTAAAGTTTATTTACATACAGACATCTTCACTTGGGCTCAACGTCTCATTTTTTATTTTTACTTTTCACAGATTTCAAATATTATTTTTTTACCTTTTTCTGTGCTTGCCTGTGTGTTTAGGTGAAAAATGCGGCATTCGCTCAACTTATATTTACATAAATTTGAATATAAATAGAAGAAGAATTATTTGAATACTGAATAACTGCAGAATTTACCAAAACATTCAGAATACGGTTTTCGAAGCAATGGCGTACTTACTGAAATATTCTTTAAGAAAAACATGAGCAAAATGTGGCGTTTCGGCTCTACACTCTGTTGCAAGATGTCAAAATTAACGAATGTTTGTATATCGAACGAACTGTTTCTTTTTTAGTATATTACAAACGACTGTTGAATCAAAGGAACATCATACCAGAAAGTACACACATTCTTCCCGACTTAACAACGAGATATTTCACGATTAATCTCTCTCCATCATACAGCAAAACGGTCTGCGAACTTCGCTCGGGTATTCTCCAGCGATAAAACTTTTTTATCTCCTATTCCTTGATACTCCTTGGGAGAGAGGGAGGGAGGGAAAAGTTAGTTTTATTTCCTTGGGGAGAAGACGAGAGAACAGGGCGAGGACCGAAGGGAGGTCCTAATGTTCTTCCAAAGTGGGTGCTATCAGAAGGCAGAGTCTTCTGGACGCTAATGCTAAAAAATGACGAGCAACTTTTTTGCCGAACGCTTTCGAGGCGATGGTCGTGTAGATGGCAGCTGAGAGTAAGTTCTCGGGAGAGAGAGAGAGAGAGAGAGAGAGAGAGAGAGAGAGAGAGAGAAAGTGTGGGTGAGTGTAGTGGAAATCTTACTGGAGTGTACGTTTTGGGTTGGTTTCCTACACTGGTCCACAGTGCCATACGCAAACATTTCTCTCTCTCTCTCTCTCTCTCTCTCTCTCTCTCTCTCTCTCTCTCTCTATATTTATACATACAAATATATATATATATATATATATATATATATATATATATATATATATATATATATATATATATATAGAAATCATCAACACACAATCACGTGTGGAACAGAAATAAATTTCTGACTCACGTCAGGATCGAACCCAGGTCTCTCAGGTGGAAAGCAAGGGCGTTATCCACTAGGCCATACAAGTCTAAAAGAAGTTGGAACCTGAGAGCAACTGCACCCAAGGAATTACCTGGGCAAGCTAACTGCTTGCATACCAGCGAGTTTTCCCCAACTTCCCGACTCAGCAATGACCCAATAGACATCATTTCATTCGAATTATCCCTTCTGAGTGAATAAGATAGAAATCATCAACACACAATCACGTGAGTCAGAAATTTATTTCTGTTCCACACGTGATTGTGTGTTGATGATTTCTATCTTATTCACTCAGAAGGGATAATTCGAATGAAATGATGTCTATTGGGTCATTGCTGAGTCGGGAAGTTGGGAAAAACTCGCTGGTATGCAAGCAGTTAGCTTGCCCAGGTAATTCCTTGGGTGCAGTTGCTCTCAGGTTCCAACTTCTTTTAGACTTGTATGGCCTAGTGGATAACGCCCTTGCTTTCCACCTGAGAGACCTGGGTTGATCCTGACGTGAGTCAGAAATTTATATATATATATATATATATATATATATATATATATATATATATATATATATATATATATATATATATATATTATTAAATATCCTTCACTCAAAGCCATATGTTATACACACAAATGTGTGTGTATATATATATATATATATATATATATATATATATATATATATATATATATATATATATATATATATACATACATACACACACACTTCATTCTCCTGATTCAGAGGCCCGGCAGAGAGACATAAAAAGGCGAAGATATGACAGAGGACGGAAAGCACTTTGGGGACTCGGACAGTTAAAGAAATCCAGCAGGAAATAGATTAAAGTTGGCAACAGAGGATTGGGAGGTAGAGTGACAAGTTTAAAAGACACGAGTTATGATATATAACGTTTTAGAAGTTCGTGTTACGTAATTTTTTTTTTTTTTCTGAAATGGAAAAAGAAGCACAAGTAGTTGTGCTTCTCTTTATTGAGGTTTTTTTTTCACAAAGCTAGTTTTTTTTTTTTTTTTTTGCAGTTATGTGGCGTTTTCACTCAAGAAAAATTATGTTGTTCTAGGTGATAACGTTTAAGTTCGTGTAAGGTTAATATGTTTTTTTTTAGAAACTGAAAACGAAATACAGGTACTTGCCCTTTACTACATCAAGTTATCCGTTATGAAGCGAGTCTGGCTTTAGGCAGTTAAATGGTATATTGACTTATAGATATTACTTTTGCTTTTCTGTAAAAGAAAACTATTGTGCCGGCTTTGTCTGTCCGTCCGCACTTTATTCTGTCCGCACTTTCTCTGCCCGACCTCAGATCTCAAAAACTGCTGAGGCTAGAGGGCTACAAATTGGTATGTTGATCATCCACCCTCCAATCATCAAACATACCAAATTGCAGCCCTCTAGCATCAGTAGTTTTTTTTTTCTTTATTTAAGGTTAAATAAAGTGCTTCTGGCAACGATATAATATAGGCCACCATCGATCCGTGGTTAAAGTTTCATGGGCCACGGCTCATATAGCATTTATACCGAGAACACCGAAAGATAGATATATTCTCGGTGGCCTTGATTATACCCTGTAGCAGCTGTACAGAAAACTCGATCGCGCCGAAGAAACTTCGGCGCATTTTTTACTTGTTTTAACTTATCATTGTATCCTTCATCAACAATATTTGTTTTCATAGCTAAGAAATAACTAAGTCGCTTACTCTCCACAACATAATAGAGCCTCAAGGGAAATCACATCAGTTTCGTAAGAATCAGAGATGCGGTGAAGAATGCCTACATTCACGATACTGAAAACTGTGATTCTTCAGAATTGAATTGAATATAGTATTTTGCCAGAGGCCAAGCACTGGAACCTATGAGGTCATTCAGCGCTGAAACGGAAATTGACTGTAAAAGGTTTAAAAGGTGTAACAGGAGGAAAACCTCAAAGCAGTTGCACTATGAATCTATTGTTATGAGAGGGTGGAAAGTGAGGTGGAAGAAGATGAATAATGAAAGGAGGTACAGTAAAAGAAATAAAAGGGGTTGCAGCTAGGGGCCGTAGGCACGCTGCGAAGTACCTTAAGTAATGCCTACAGTGCACCACAAGAGGTGCACTGACGGCACTACCCAGCTACGGGGGTGATTCTTCAGGCCCCTCCCCCCCCCAAAAAAAAAAAACCATTTCGTTTCGTCAGTGAAATCAGTAACGAGGTCATTAGAAACTTGGGCGTGAGAAAGTAACAAAATTAGGGGCCCGAGTTTCGCGAAGTCTGTGACCCTTACCTGCGTTAACCACACGTAATGCTGTCAGCACTAATTCGGCAGTGACCTGTTAGGAGCCGCGGGTTGAATTTGAAAGTGGGTCGTGACCTGGCCATTTTAGTACGAAGCTTGGTGTCCGAGTATCTTGTTAGCCTAATTTTTCAAGGAGTCCTGTATTCTTTTTACCTCTCTTTTTAAATGTAATTCCAGTGTGTTTTCTTATATACTTATACTGTAGCGCGACTCAGATTAGGATAAAGTTATTATTATTATTATTATTAT
>NC_089758.1:20429233-20439233 GCF_040412425.1 Macrobrachium rosenbergii
TAATATGTCTACCACCTCCGTTTGATCATAACGATAACGTGCAGTTAGGTCATTCCGGGTCACGGGCGTGACCTTTTAATAAATGATTTCTAGCAAAGTTTACCATCCCGCCTATCGTTTCCTATGCTGTTTGGCATTCTTCCCCCCCCCCCAGGTCCCAGAATTTTTCCTTTTTATTCCCTTTCCCCCTTATTTTTTTATTTAGCACCGAGCTAGATCAAACCTTTGGAAGGCTCGGCACTTCAGTTTTTTCTTTGGAAGGCTCGGCAATTCAGTTTTCTCTAACTTTCTTTTTTTTATTTTCTTATTACGCCACGGTACTGTGATCTATATCTGTAAGGCTGTAAAGATATCCTATTTGAAGGTATAATATAATATATAATAAAATAAGTAACACAAGATTCTTCACGTGAGGTTAATATATTCAAAGATATAGGATACTGACTTGCACGTGAGATATTGAGGGCCTGTTTAGCATGAGAAAGACATCAGAGGTAATAATAAAACTTGCCTTTACAGCCTTCAACGCCAATGAGCTGGAAATAGCGAAGGTTATTGAAAATTAGTTATATGGTAACACACGGAGTCGTTAGTAGGGTTTTTCCTGTCTGGACGTAAATTATGTTATGGTTCATGGTTCTATGGAGAGAATACTCGTATAAGCATACATATATTTCATCAGTCTAGAAGTAAACTTTATTTATCGTATGGACCTATAAAAAAGAATATTTGCATAAGCACACACGTACACACACACACACACATATATATACACATATATACATATATGTATGTATGTATGTATGTATATATTTATACACACATATGTGTATCTCTCTCTCTCTCTCTCTCTCTCTCTCTCTCTCTCTCTCTCTCTCTCTCTCTATATATATATATATATATATATATATATATATATATATATATATATATATATATATATATATATATATATATATATATATGCATATATATACATATATACATGCATAAATACACATATTCAAGACTATTCACCCAATAAAACAACCTACCTTCCGGACATAACAGAATAAAGTTCAGCGACGGAGCAGAGAGAGAACAGAGGTGACGGAAGGGGAGAGGGAAAAATGGCCCCAGTATTATATCTCTTGCATAAAACTTAAGCTTTAAAGTCTGACACCGAGGAAATATTTTATCCGAAATCCTTCAATATAAATTTCGCGTCGCCCTTTGAGTGCAGGGGAAAGGGTCCCTGGAATTCAAACAAAGGCGTCCACGCTGAAATAAGGGCTCCCTTTCCTGTGCCGTTTTTTTCTCTTTCTTTTTTATGTCACAGTTCGTCTCTTCTTCTTCTTCTTCTTCTTCTTCTTCTTGTAGAATAAGAGATTTCTACGCGGTTTTGTGCTGTTATTATTTAGTTCCTTCTCTTCCCCCTCCTCTTCTAAGGTACTAGTTTCATGAGTGGTTCGTATCATTTCTTCTCGTTTTTTATCGCTATACTTTACATATTCCTCTTCTTACTGTTTTTGGGTAATAGTTTTATATACGTTTTCCTTATTTCTCCATACTGTTCATTTTTATAATTCACTTGTCCCCCTTCCTCATTTTCATTTAAGGTATTAGTTGTATGAATGCCTTTTGCTGATAGTTGTACAATCCTTCACACTTTTTCTTGTTACAATTCACTTCTTTTTCTCTTCTTCGTCCACTACAGTAATATTTTCACGCATGATTTTTACTGCTAATTGTAAATTCACCTTTCTTTTTATTTACTATCCAGAATGCAGCTGATCTTTTTTAGTCAATGGTTCTGATTGAGTCCGTTTTCAGTATATGTTCGGAAAATTCTTTAGTTTGTGCTCCCTCTGTCCTTTTTATCTTCAGCATCAAAAATAAAACACAAACTTTGTGGTTCAGATGCCCCCAACACTAACCAGATATTCTGATGAACTTTTTAATATTTTCATCATTACTTTACGCATGATGCGCGTGAAAAGTGTCTACAAAAGGAAGTCATAGAGACAGATATAGAGAGACTGTCTGTGTGTGTGTGTGTGTGTGTGTGTGTGTGTGTGTGTGTGTGTGTGTGTGTGTGTGAGAGAGAGAGAGAGAGAGAGAGAGAGAGAGAGAGAGAGAGAGAGAGAGAGAGAGAGAACTATGGCAAGTTGAACAAAAGGGTGAAATTAATGTTGTATTTACTCAATGAAACTGTAAGTTAACGAGGAAAATGATTCCCCAGAATGGAGAGAGAGAGAGAGAGAGAGAGAGAGAGAGAGAGAGAGAGAGAGAGAGAGAGAGAGAGAGAGGTCAGCCTGGAGGTGGATAGTTGAACTATTACGTAACAGAGGGCAAAAGGAACAATGTATTTGTTTAGTGATAGTTAAGGCTAACAAGAAAAAAATTGCCCACAGAGAGAGAGAGAGAGAGAGAGAGAGAGAGAGAGAGAGAGAGAGAGAGAGAGAGAGAGAGAGAGACTACACAACAAACATGCATTAGAATTACCATATTTGTTCAAATACGTAAAGATTAAAGAGCAAAACAATGCCATTTTTTTTAATTACGCTTGAAAAGAAATTTTTTTCTTTCAGAATCAAGCAAAACAAGACCAATAACTTAAAAGCACAAAAAAGGTAAAATCATTGTAAATGTTTCAATACGAAAGTAAATTAAAGGAAGAAAAGATATTAAATAAAACAGGAAGTTTTAAACAAAAACTCCTAGACTTAAAAAAAAAACAGTTCAAGGAAAAGAACATTACAACGAAAACACAACAGCTGACGCCGATTTTTTATGTAAAAGAGAAAAATATTAAATTCGCAGCAAAGAATTGCAAACGCTTTACATTTGCCTGTCATGTGCACAAGAATATTATAATTTTTCCTTCACTACCGTCTACTCGTGACGTTGCCGTGCAATTAGGTCATTCCGGGTCACGGGAGTGACCTTTTGGAAATGATTTCTAGCAAAGTTTACCTTCCCGCCTATCGTTTCCTATACAGTTTGGCGTTTTTTTTAATTTTCTGTCCCATAATTTTTCCATTTTTGCCTTTTTTCCTTTTTTTATGTAGCACCGAACTAGACCAAACAATTGGATGGCTCGGCGATTCAGTCTTTTCTAACATTTTTTTTATTTTTTATTACTCCAAGGTACTGTGAACTGTAGCTGTGAGACTGAAAGATATCCTGTTTGAAGGTATAATAATATATAATAGTATAAGTAACGTAAGATTCTTCAAGTGAAGTTAATATATTCAAAGATTAAGGATACTGACTTGCACGTGAGATATATATTCGGGGACTCTTCAGCATGAGAAAGACATCAGAGGTAATGATAGAACTTCCTTTTACAGTCTTCAACGCCAATGAGCTGGAAATACCGAAGGTTATTGAAAATAAGTTAATTGGTAACACACGGAGTCATTAGTAGGTTTTTCTGTCTCGACGTAAAATATATTTATGGTTCGATAGAGGAATACTCATATAGGCATTCAGTCTGGAAGTAAGTTATATCTATGGGCCTACAAAAATGGATATTAGCTAGGCACACAGGCCCTATTCACTCACGCATATATATATATATATATATATATATATATATATATATATATATATATATATATATATATATATATATATATAATATATATATATATATATATATATATATATATATATATATATATATATATATATAAAAATATATATATAATACATATATAAATATATATATATATATATATATATATATATATATATATATATATATATATATATATATATATATATATATATATATATATATATATATAATATACTAGCAGACAACCCGACGCTGCCAGGGAAAACTCTGAATGACAACCTCACTCTCTCTCTCTCTCTCTCTCTCTCTCTCTCTCTCTCTCTCTCTCCAACCATCCCTGTCTCTTTCCCGCTTTCTTCTCCCTAACACCTCTTCTACTCTCTCTCACCCACTTCCTTTCCTTCTTTCTATCTCTCCCTCTCTCTCTCTCTCTCTCTCTCTCTCTCTCTCTCTCTCTCTCTCTCTCTCTCTCTCTCTCTCAACCCTCCCTGTCTCTTTCCCTTTTTCTTCTCCCTAACACCCCCTCTTTTCTCTCTCTCTCTCTCTCTCTGTCACCCCCTTCCCAACCCGCACCCCCTTTGGTGCCGTTGATATCTTACCCCCACAGTATTCTTTTCCAGATAGTAAGTCATATGTATACCGAAATTAGGTGTATCATAAATTCGTAAAGTTACAAAGTCTACGGGCATAACCAGGGAAGCCTTTCCACCCACACCCCCTAGTGATGTCTTACACCACAGTGTTCTTTCCGAGATAATAAGTCATATGTATACTAAGTTTGGCTGAAATTGCTCGGTGAGTTTCAGAGTGCATGTGGAACACATACATTCATCCACATATATATATATATATATATATATATATATATATATATATATATATATATATATATATATATATATATATATATGTATATATACATATACGTACATACATACGTACATGCAAATTCCAGACCCTTCATCCAACAAGTTAACCTACATCCCGAAGAAAACAATTTAAGTAAAGTTGAGCGACGGAGCAGAACGCGAGAGAGAACAGAAGTGACGGAAGGGGAGAGGGAAAAATGGCCCCAGTATTAAATCTCTCGCATAAAACTTAAGCTTTAAAGTCTGACACCGAGGAAATATTTTATCCGAAATCCTTCAATATAAATTTCGCGTCGCCCTTTGAGTGCAGGGGAAAGGGTCCCTGGAATTCAAACAAAGGCGTCCACGCTGAAATAAGGGCTCCCTTTCCTGTGCCCTTTTTTCCTTTTCTTTTTTATGTCATAGTCCGTCACCTCTTCTTCTTACTCTCTTTCTTCTTCTTGTTATTATTTAATTGTTCTTCTTCCTCCGTATCTTTTAGAGTACTAGTTTTATTAATGGATTTTATCATTTCTACGCGCTTTTTAGTGTGATAATTTACACCTTCCTCTTTCCCTTCTTTTAGGGGGAGAGTTTTATGAATAGTTCTTCTTATTCCTTCGTGTTTCCTTTTCCTCCTCTCTCCTCTTTCCTTAGGGTAAGATTGTTATTAGCAGTTTTTTTGCTTCTGGTTGTATAATCCTACTCACTCTTTCACTGTTATAACATTCACTGTTTTCCTCGTCTTCGTCCATTACAACAATAGTTTTACGCTTGGTTTTTATTTTTAATCGCATAATTCACCTCCGTCACATTATCTACTTTCTAGAATGCAGTTCCTTTTTGTTTATTTAACTAATGGTCCTCCTTCAATGCCTTTTCCGTATTTGTTTTCTCTTTCATTTTTTCTTCTGCATCAATAACAAAACACAACTTTGTCAAGATGTCCGCAACACTAGCCAGATTTCTGATATACTTAATATTATTTCATTACTTTACTAATGTTGCGCTCGTACAGGGATTTGCCTAAGGTAGAGGTTAAGTAATTCCAGCTGTAGGTTGACCCAAAAAAATATATGGAAAGATATATAAGAAATAAAAGTACGTAGAGCAGGAAGTGGGTAGAGTTAATGACAGTATATTGGAAAGTCGAGGTTTGGGAGTGGTACAGTGCTGGCTGGTGACGGTAACGAGAAGATTCAAGTATGGTGAAAGTTTTAGAAAATTTGCAGAGTGAATATTTCTAAGAGCAACATCACGAATATAGCTTGGTAGATGCCTGAATGATGGAGCGAGGGCGAAAAACTAATGTTGTGGATTCAAGGCTGATTCACATTATAACATCACGTCACCGACACATCACGCCACGTCAAAGTACGTGAGAATTTCTTACATGTAATCAAATGGACTTGTTCACACCATCATGTTACGCCACCATCAAGCACACGGCACCCACCGTCACATCACGACACGTTTTCTTGGAAAGAATATTTTGACGTGACGTGACGTGACGTGACGGTGCTTATGCAAGTTTCTTAACGCTAAATCTGTGAGTCGCTGAGGTTGGACACGAACTGAACGGGATTGTGATGGATAGTGTGAATTCAAGGCACAGGTGATGGAACGGTGACGTGGCGTGATGTGTCGGTGACGTGATGGTATAATATGAGTCAGCCTTTAAAGGTGACTGAATTAGAAAAATAATGGGACTTGACAGCCACTGAAAGATATTTTAGTAACTGTGTTAATGAATGGAAATAGAATGTTGTTGCATTTACAGAAAATAACGAACCAGGTATTCACCACGAAAAAAAGGGCTTAGTTTTTTTTCTAAAAGCCTAGGAAAAAGAATTGTAGCTTACCTAAATATATTAGCAATAGGGTACATGTTGAGCAAGGATGGTTTAAAAGGTGAAAAGGGAAAAAAAGGGGACAGTGGTAAACAGACTTGATCTCAAACTGCTTCTCTGCGCTTTTGGTCCAGCAGAGTGATCGAGAACAGAGGAATAAGTGGATAATCTGGAAAGCCTCGAATCAAGGAGGATAAGGAAATTATTCTTATGATATATATATATATATATACATATATATATATATATATATATATATATATATATATATATATATATATATATATATATATGCGTGTGTGTGTGTGTATAATATATGTACATATATTTGTATATATAATATATATACAGTATGATATATATATGCGTGCATGTATAATGTGCATGTGTTTATACCCTGTGCATGTGTTTCTACCCTATGCATGTAGTGTTGGACAAACTGTGTCACATTCCATGAACGCGCATAAGACCTATTAAGTGATTAGGTATAATCAATATGAGTACATGCAGCATAATGATAAATAAAATGCAAATATGAAGTTATACGATGCTTTATACGATGCTTTACTAATCTATATTGTGTTCGCATATCGGAATAAAATCAAACGAAATAATATAACTGCTTTTACATAGAGAGAAAATAGATGCGACAAAACTTTCAAAAACTGACGTGTAACTTGTCTTCAAAGAAGTCTGTTTGGCGCATTCTGTACCCCTGGGGCTGAAATATCAAAGACTTGAAAGAACAAAGTCTATTTCTGCGAGAAAGTTTTCCCCGGAAGTTTTCAAACCTGATATTGCACGACATAAACATCAGACGCTTTCGTGTTTGATGATGTAGTCGGTGTTTGAAAGTTTGAAAGAAGATTTTGAATAAAAGTGAAATATGTTTTATTGTATTAATGACACCCTTCTGGTGTAGCTTTGAATAAACATAGGAAGGGATGGTTTGAGACTATTATTATTATTATTTCCGTGGATGAAACGTATTCACATGGATCAAGCACACAGGGGCCACTGACTTGAAATTCAAGCTTCCCAAGAACGTTGGTTTCAACCTCCCACCGCAGACCCCACATTGCAGCAGTACCTAAAAGATCATGATACAGAGCCAGTGATTTGTCAACGCCCTGGGGGAGACGCGAACCCGCGACAGCTGAGTGGCATGCCACGACACTAACCACTATACCAGCGGACCAGCTAGACTTGATTAAGTACAGTACTTAAAAGTTTTCAGTGTAAACTAGTATAATGTACCTGGGCAAGCTAACTGCTGAGTCGGGAAGTTGGGGAACACATGCTGGTATGCAAGCAGTTAGCTTGTCCAGGTAATTCCTTGGGTGCAGTTGCCCTCAGGTTCCAACTTATTTTATGACTTGTATGGCCTAGTGGGCAGCGCCCTTGCCTTTCAATTGAAAGACCTGGATTCGATCCTGGTGTGAGTCAGAAATTTATATATATATATATATATATATATATATATATATATATATATATATATATATATATATATATATATATATATATATATATATATATATATGTATATGTATATATATATATATATATATATATATATATATATATATATATATATATATATATATATATATATATATATATATATATATATATGTATATATATATATATATATATATATATATATATATATATATATATATATATATATATATATATATATATATATAATCAGAGAGAGAGAGAGAGAGAGAGAGAGAGAGAGAGAGAGAGAGAGAGAGAGAGAGAGAGAGAGAGAGAAGGAGAGAGAGACGGATAAATTCCAGTCCAGAACGTGTTAGTTCCCTGGAAACTCTCTCGAAAAAGAGTCTCGTCCTTTTTCTTATGGAAAAAAGAATTACGTAACTATTCCTCCTTTTCGTCTGAAAAAACAGAAATGAAATCGTAAATTCAAGTAACTACGAAATAAAGAATTAAGGATTTCCTTGTACCTGAAACTTTTTTTTTTGTGCATATAGGCTAACAAAGAAGCATTCTATTATTTTACTGTCTTAAGAAACCTACCTTCTTTATTATTATTATTATTATTATTATTATTATTATTATTATTATTATTATTATTATTATTATTATATTAATAGCAGAAAAAAAGTTTTGAGGAACTTCAGTTTCTTCTTCTTCTTCTTCTTCTTCTTCTTCTTCTTCTTCTTCTTCTTCTTCTTCTTATTATTATTATTATTATTATTATTATTATTATTATTATTATTATTTTCTTTTTTTCTATGTTTGCCGAGCATCAACCCGGGTACCCTGCCAAAGTCACGTCGGCATCCAAAAGGTGTCTTATAAATCCTGGAATAATTAAATCTTATCTTTTATTATTATTATTATTATTAAATTATTATTATTATTATTATTATTATTATTATTATTATTATTATTATTATTATTATTATTATTATTATTATCGCTAAGAAATTCACAATCTCATCGAAAACAATCTGTGTAATAAAAATTCACAATTATATAGTAAATTATACATATTTTATATGATAATATTGTTTACTATATAGCCTAATTGTGGTTTTTATTACACATTATTATTATTATTACTATTATTTATATATTTTACATTGTAATATAGTTTACTATATAATTGTGGACTTTCATTACACACAATATTATTATTATTATTATTATTATTATTATTATTATTATTATTATTATTATTATTATTATTATTATATTCAAAAGGTGTCCTGTGAACCCAGGAATGATTAAAACCTGCAAGAGGGTTCGAAAGCCATCCTTCCATCCTTCCATGACATTTCCGGCTGGAGGCGAATCTCCTAAAAATCCCGAATATTTCGGAAGTAAACATTGTGATATACAGAAATATCCCTCCGGCAGTTTGCTCGCTGATAAGGTTTCTATTTGTACGACAGACTCCCGAAATATAGCGGACACAGGGAAAATCTCTCTCTCTCTCTCTCTCTCTCTCTCTCTCTCTCTCTCTCTCTCTCTCTCTCTCTCTCTCTCATATGTTCATAGGAATGCGTACTTACGTATGAATACACGCACAAACACAAACTTACAAATATATATATATGTATATATATATATATATATATATATATATATATATATATATATATATATACATATATAGGTGTATGTATGTATGTATGCAGGCTATATATATATATATATATATATATATATATATATATATATATATATATATATATATATATATATATACATATATATATATTATACATATATGTACGAGATTATGAAATTTGGAATCCCCTTGAGAGAGAGGTAGAGGAGGAATAAATCCTTCAATGTCCAAATAAATGAAAAATGAATTAAGTATATATATTTAATCAATCGGAACTTCAAGCGGAGATGTAATGCATTACTACCCTAATACACTTATCTTAGTATTTTAATAATTTGGTTGAATTTTTATCTATTTATTTATTTATTTGTTTACTTTTCCCCCTTTTTGATAAGTGATCTCTTCGTCCTGTAATTCCCATTACCTTCTGTTACTTCTTTCTATTGAACGCCATATTCTATGGAAGCTTGAATTTCACGTCAATGGCCCCAGTGTACTTCTTGCGTATGAACAGGGTTCATCTTCTGAATAATAATAATAATAATAATAATAATAATAATAATAATAATAATAATAATGCAGAACTAGTTTATTAAATCAAAATCATAAAAAGAGAGACTCACTATTCTCTTCAAG
>NC_089758.1:20441733-20446733 GCF_040412425.1 Macrobrachium rosenbergii
AATAATAATAATAATAATAATAATAATAATAATAATAATAATAATAATAATAATATAATAATGAATGTCATGAGCCCTTTTACGTCAAAAAAAACAAAAAAACAAAAAAAAAACAGGAAATACTTTTATGTGCGATGAATAATAATAATAATAATAATAATAATAATAATAATAATAATAATAATGAATGTCATGAGCCCTATTGCGCCAAAAAAGAAAAAAAAAAACAGGAAATAGTTAGGCTACACAGGCAAAGAAAAACCTCATTCACCAAAATACCACAATTAATGTAATAATTTTGCTATCCTCAAACGCAGCCTCCCAAGAAAAAAAAAACACCCAATACAATACCATACATATAAACCATCTAACAGAATGAATATTACTGACGCCCATACGCCACCACCTTTGACGTAGGTTGCATCAGCTTCCGAGAGCTGGCGGGGGATTAATTCCACAGAAGAGGAGACTCATTCTCAAAGGATTATCTTGTTAACGTGGCCACCGGGACGCCAGACCAGGAACCAGTCAAGCTGATGAAACTGTGATAATGTTGAAGGCCAAACGGAACCGATGCTTGGGTACACAGCTGTGATACGGGAAAGGATTTTCCGTAATGACATTAGATTCCGCATCAGATGGAGAGAGAGAGAGAGAGAGAGAGAGAGAGAGAGAGAGAGAGAGAGAGAGAGAGAATGCTTCGTACCGGAGAGGGTCCTAGGTTGCTTTGCATTATGGGTGAAATTTATTTATGATAATAGAGAGAGAGAGAGAGAGAGAGAGAGAGAGAGAGAGAGAGAGATGGTGCTACTTTCCTTTAAATTATGGGTGAAATTTCCTAATGATCATGAAGATTTCGTAGATCAGATGAGAGAGAGAGAGAGAGAGAGAGAGAGAGAGAGAGAGAGAGAGAGAGAGAGAGATTCGTAAGGGAGATGGTGCTAGTTTCCTTTAAATTATGGGTGAAATTTCCTAATGATCATGAAGATTTCGTATCAGATGAGAGAGAGAGAGAGAGAGAGAGAGAGAGAGAGAGAGAGAGAGAGAGAGAGAGAGAGAGAGAGAGAGAGCTTAGTACAGAAGAGGAAACTAGGTTGCTTTTGGACTATGGGTAAAATTACCTTGTGATAAAGATTTGGTATCAGATGAGAGAGAGAGAGAGAGAGAGAGAGAGAGAGAGAGAGAGAGAGAGAGAGAGAGAGAGAGAGAGAGAGAGAGAGAGACGGAATGCTTCGTACTGGAGACGGTACATAGTTTCCTTTAAACTATGGGTGAAATTTTCTATTGATATTAAAGATTTCGTATGAGAGAGAGAGAGAGAGAGAGAGAGAGAGAGAGAGAGAGAGAGAGAGAGAGAGAGAGAGAGAGAGAGAGAGATGCACGATTTTTTATGAACTGATTATGGATGAGAGATAGGTAGCTGATTCAGTCTATTGCCTTGTAATAATAAAAGAGACTGAAGAGTTAGGCCTTGTCAGTAAGACACTTTAAAAAGGACTGTCATCTCTAGAATATATAATGATGAAAATCGAGAAGAAATAGTGGATAAGATGTTCATCCTCAGATAATTTATTTGAACGCCTACTCTCAAATCTCCAACTAGATTGTAACAAGGTTTTCTCGTCGAGGAATTTGAAATATAATAACACTTTTACATACACATACATACATCCATACATGCATACAAATATACGTACATACATATACATACTACACACACGGACGGACATATATATATATATATATATATATATATATATATATATATATATATATATATATATATATATATATATATATATATAGTATATTAATGATTACATAAAGTAATACAGGACTTAACAAAGGAATAAGAAATATTGAAGTCTGGGATCAAAGACGCATATCCTACGATGTCCTCCGATATAAATTTTCCGTCTCCATTCCAGGCAAGATATCGGATAAGCTGAGAGGTCTAGACAAAAGACATGGAAGCTAAAATTGGAAACCGCTCGATTTTTCTCATTCTTATTCCTTTGATATTTTCGGGCAACGTTCTAACGCCCGAGAGAGAGAGAGAGAGAGAGAGAGAGAGAGAGAGAGAGAGAGAGAGAGAGAGAGAGAGAGAGAGCTCTCGTTTCCCTCGTTAGTTCGTGTTCCATTTCAATATTCACCAGGGCTCATTCTCAGGTGCTGAACTATTCTTAGCTCTTTTTTTGGCCCGTGACTCTTTTGCGTATTTAATAACCGGATACCATCTCTTGAATAGCTAACTGATTGATTGGGTACCTGATTTACTGAACGATTTACTAATTACAACTTCCAGCCTACTACAGTCCCTAATTTATTATTAATATTATTATTCAGATCATGAGCCCTATTCACATGAAACAAGCCCACGTGGGCCATTGACTTGAAATTCTAGTTTCCAACGAATACGGTGTTCATTAGAAATAAGTAACATAAAAGTAATGGGAAATACAGAAAGAAGAGGTATTATTATTATTATTATTATTATTATTATTATTATTATTATTATTATTATTATTATTATTATTATACAGAAAATATGAACTCTATTCATATACGACGGGCCCAATGGGAGCCGTTGAATTGAAACTGAAGTTTCCAAAGAATTTGGTGTTCATTAGAAAGATGTACAAGAAGGTAATGGGAAATAGAGGAAGAAGAGATCAGTTATTAAAAAAATAAACTAATTAAGAAATAGATAACAATGTAAGCAAATTATTAAAAGAAAATGAAGATTTTTTGGGGGTAGTTTTCATAATTTACCAAATACGAAATCTTTACAGAACCCAAATGTGAAACGAATTACACAACAGGTCAGAGGTAATACCGATGAGGAATCCGCGTATGAAATGTGAAGAGAGAGAGAGAGAGAGAGAGAGAGAGAGAGAGAGAGAGAGAGAGAGAGAGAGGGAGAGAGAGAGATGGGAGTTTATCATCTGTGAAGACAGCCCACAGGACATGGCTTGTTTTATTAGAAGCGAGTAAGGAAATTCTTATATCATAATTAATACATTTTCAAACTTGTCTCCTGCCTCAAATCCCGATACACATTGCCGAGGCATTCTTATTCTCTCTCTCTCTCTCTCTCTCTCTCTCTCTCTCTCTCTCTCTCTCTCTCTCTCAGACAGACACACACACACACATACACGCACAATGAAATGATTAACAAAAATGAATTAGCTGTGGTGAATGACGATAAAATGATAATCTTGCATTTGGAATATTTGTATGATATGATAAAGAAGCAAAATCATTATGGAACAACCGCATGGGTGAAGGCAAGCAAAACCCATTTGAAAGTTTAAGTTCAACAACAATCCTCGTATGATATTCTCTCTCTCTCTCTGTCTCTCTCTCTCTCTCTCTCTCTCTCCAAATTAGAGCAGATAGCTTTTCCTGGATTACTACACTCGATTTTGAAGCTAAAATCGTAAATTATGGATAAAGATAAGCTGACTTTGTTATATGCATACATTCATTATATATATATATATATATATATATATATATATATATATATATATATATATATATATATATATATATATATATATATATAGTATATAATAATATATATATATATATATATATACACATACACACAAATAGATTTTTTGGCAATGCATAGTACTTGTATCTGCAAAATCATGATTAAGTAGACTTTTCAAGGACTAACACAGACCCGTGAGAGTTGGTGGGAGTAGGGTGAATGGGGGGAGGGGAGGCAGAAAGAATGAAAGTAGAAGGTGTAAAACTAAAGATAACAAAAACTAGTAAAAAATGCTACGAAGTTTTTTCGGCGCAATCGAGTTTTCTGTACGGTCGTTACAGCGTATAATCAAGGCCACCGAAAATACATCTATCTTTCGAGTGGTTGGGCCTAATCTTTTGTAAAACCTCTTAAAAATATACCTCTTTTTGGCAGGTCTACGAATTCTTCAACTGTGTTGGATTCCAGGTACATATTTTCCTTTATAATCCCCATCTGTCATTTATGAGCTTTCTTTGTAAACTTATATTTCTATTTCTATCATTCTGCTAAGTAAAGGACAGTAAGTCGAAAGGCCTGGCACCACTTCGTCGTTTCTCTTTGCTTCGTGGTATTGCCTTTATTTATATATTCATCACGTTCCATATTTACGTGATTCAGTTACATATATATATATATATATATATATATATATATATATATATATATATATATATATGTATATATATATATATACACATATATATACATACATAAATATATACATATATATATGTATATATTTGTGTGTGTGCGTTTCAAAACTTCTCCGTAAGTGTTTCATTCCATAAGTGTCCTCACCTACTGTTCCTAAGCTTCCTTTTTATGTAAATTAAGCTCATGACTTAAATTTCTACGATTGAATTTAATCTCATCGCAACATATCCCCTTACTCTGGGTACCTCGTTAAAATTCTGTGATAAACTTGACCCTAGACAGTAATTTTGTCTTTACTTCTCTAACTTTCTATTGTCTTTCGTTTCTCCTGCTTTTTTGCTCTGTGTTTGTTAACGATTTGCGCGTGATATAAACTATCGATACAGGTACGTAAACAGGTTCATATGAAAAAATGCAAGCGAGTGAATTTCAACGAAAAAATTCCGAACTGAAGGCGCCTGATTTTTCTCTGGGACATACATAATACATGAATACATACATATATATACACATATACGTATATGTGTATATATATAACCTAGAAAGATACACATAGCCTATATACATGTGAAATTTTATTACATCACCATGACATTTTTACTTACAAGCATTCTGCTCCAGATGTCATTTAATGGTATATATATATATATATATATATATATATATATATATATATATATATATATATATATATATATATATATATATATATATATATATATATATATATATATATATAATATATATATATATATATATATATATATATATATATATATATATATATAATATATAATATATATAA
>NC_089758.1:20451733-20456733 GCF_040412425.1 Macrobrachium rosenbergii
ATATATATTCTTCTTGTATACCATGCGAATGCTTATGCAGTTGTAAATAATTATGCTGAATATAATCTGTCTAGTCAGTTATGTTGAATATAGCCTAATATGTCCAGGTTTATGGACACTAAAAATTATTTTTCTATTATTGAATATGACCTAATATGCCTAGGCTTATGGACACTAAAGATTATTTTTCTATTATTGGATATAACCTAATATGCCTAGGATTATGGACACTAAAGATTATTTTTCTATTATTGGACATAACCTAATATGTCTAGGATTATGGACACTAAAGATTATTTTTTCCATTACTGGATAATACCTAATATTTCTAGGTTTATGGGCACTAAAGATTATTTCTCTATTAATTCGATTATGTAACATATCTTGAATATATGTTAATTCGCATAATTTATATGTAAATAGTTAAAATTTACTTAGAACAGAATATTGCTTTGTAATTGTATAATATATTCATTTATATTTAAACATGTAGAATATCAGTACAAGGAAAAAATTATCTTATATGATTGATATATGAATGAACGATGATAAAAATAAATCCAATAATTTCTAAGATTTATTTTTATCATTGCATTTGACAGATTCATACGAAAAGGGTGCAATCCGTAACTTGTTTTATTTTCTTTAGTTACCCATGAGTTCAACACTGAAAACCGTTTTCTATAGGTATGCCGATTTCCTATGCTGGTTTCATATGCCGAGTTTTGGCAACGCTGGTCCGGATCTCTCCCAAAATACAAACACTAGTCACTAGTCGCGACCTCAACCCTCGGTAAAATTTTCGTGACAACCCACTCATTAAAAAACACAAACAACCACAAAAAACGGACAAACGACATAACCTCGGCGAAGCCAATAATGATTTCAACACTCACCATCAGCCGGGAGAAGGCGACGACTGTCCTCCGGGACATCTGGCGTCGAGGTCCTTTTCCAGAATCCTTGAAGTAATAGCCGATAGATTAATGAACACCTGGATTTTAGGAAATAGTGGCATGTATGACAACGCGTGGATAATGGTAGTGGTGGCGAGGAGGGGATGGGAGTGGGGACGGACTGGGTTGGGGTGGACGGGGGCGGGGTGTGGTTGTTGGGGGAAGGGTAGACGCATGACGTTACATATTACAGTGAAACGGCGCAGTATGGAAAGCTGGTATCAATCACGGGATTACTCTACTTTTTTTTTTCTTTTTTCATTACATGGACTAACTTGATACACCCATACAAAAGCAAAAGACTCACATAGACATTTAATTACAAAAGAAAACATATTATTACGGGTGGTGGTGGGAAGGGAGGAGCTAGCATCACTCCCCAGCGTGTTTTTTTTTTTTTTTTTGCTTTGAATAACACACTATTCTCAAACAAAAACAAAAGGCACTGGTGTTATTTACGATAGAAAGCATATGATTGTTAATATTGTAATATTACTTCCCTCGGGCATGGATCAGATTTTATACTGTAACAAATTATGCGTTTAATGGTTTCAATAATTAAGAACTTACTGGAATAATATTTTTATTACAATAATCATTGTACTGTCAGATTACAAAACAGAAACGATACGAAGCAGCCAACGTAGGCTTTTTGCTTAGTGGTATACGCGTTACTAAGAATATTTATAATTACATTAAAAATAATAAACAGGAATAAACGAAAAACACGGGAAATTACTTTTTTTTTAGAGCAATGGCGAGAAGGGAAATGAATTAACCCATATTAATACATATCGAGGCAATATACACTCGTATCGCCAGTAGGTCTACAACCACATGCTTTTAGCTTTATATTTTGATCTTGTATTCGCTTATTCAGGTCGTTATCTATAACTTTAAAACTAAAAATTACACGAGTCAGAATTTGTCAAAGATATCATCGAGAGCCACTTCCAACAATAACAGTGTCAGAAAACCTTCACGAGCAACTAGGCCTACGTAGAGCCGTCGCCGTTTTTGTGAGCATGACATCACATAGGCTACTCAACCCCAAAATTATTATGTTGTGGACTTCCCACTGCATGTTTCCGTTTATCCTTCCCTCCTTAACTCGAAATGCCTCTGTTTACTTTCACTAGCCAACGATATTGTCACCGAGCGTTAACCCAACAATAACAACCAAGGTCCATGGACAACTGAACTGTCAAATGGGCGCCGAGTTCCAACCGACTCATCCGACATAGCTACATGCGGAATAGGCAGTTTAGTTCGAGTGAACTGCCTATTCCACATAGTTACTCTGAAGCCGTTGTTCAATAGATGGTGTTCAAAATGTATTATTTAGGGTTCTGAACTCTTCAGTTTGAAACTTTGGTCGTGTAACGGACACTAATTATTACGTTTAATGTTTTGACTAATTTAGAGTTATATCGAATAATCGTTGTTTCGAATATACGTGAACTGCCTTTTTAAAATTCATTGTTGCGGTTCAACTGTGTGTGCGTGAGTGCTTTTGTCCCAGCGTGGCTTAGGAGTTATAGACCAAAGTCTAATAAAAAGATAAGTTTGTTCGCGCGCAGGTGGTGACGTCACCTAGTTCGAGTATCCTAAATTATAGAAAACGGAGTGATTAATAGGGGACTTATTATTATGTTATTTTGTCCACTTCTCAGTCACACTATTTAACTTTATTAATTTCAAGTATATCATTCGTATTGAAAGAAAAAAATAATATATATATTATGATTAAAATATATACGTAATGTTTCTGTCTATTCTTGTTATAGCTTACTTAAAGTTAATAATATTGGTGAGGAGTGGCCAGTTTACACTGTACTCTCTCAGTAAATTACTGTGTATCATTATAAATGACTGTGTAATATTATTATTACGTTTAGACTGAAGTAATTACTTTGTAATTCATAAGAAGTTACTGCAGTAAATGGGTGGAAATGAGAGAGAAAGGAACAAAGCATCTTACACATTACAATGTAGGCCTAATTTGGCTTTTAATTAGATAATTAACCTTTGAAATGTAAGCTTCTACCCTCGTGTCTTTTTTTGTAGATTTTCCAGCTTACCTTCTGTAGTGGAATAATTAGCATTGATATGGCTACATAACAACTTGTGAAGTTGGTGCAGAGAGGGATGAAATAACACCGAGTATAATGTGTAAGTGGGCATTATGTTATATAAGAGTAACAGTGAGACTCTGACATATTTTATAATAAAATTAGCAACAAACTATTATAATGTTCATAGTGAAGAATTCAGTCAGGTTTAAAGTTGTTGAAGACACAGAATGAAACTAGTCGAGTAGGACAGGGACTGAAGGCAGGTAGATTGTTTTCGTAATTGGATGTGCAGCCACTAACAGCACAATCGTTAGGGATGTTGGGTTGCTGTAGCCAGAGTTCTGAACACATCACCGGCTGGTTGGTGACTGACTCGGTTTCATCATTGTAACGGACCCAGCATTTTGCGGGATAGATGACGTCATTGCGCGGCTCGTGCTACTTTTTCGCAGCAAGTGAACAGACTTATCTTTTATTAGGCTTTGTTATAGACCTTCCCTTATCAACGAGAGACCCGGGAACAATTCCTTTGGGAAGGAACAACTTGGGGCCCACTTCTCTGAAAATTCTACCAAGCCCTGGTGACATAATCGATAAAGACTTATCATTATTTTCCCTAGTAAATTCTTAACGAAAAAGGATGTCAGGAGACAAGATAAACTCTCTTTAGATAGGGAGAGCGGGTTAACAGATCCACACCAGGCCCCTCAACCACATTCACGGGACTAATCAAGAAATCAACCGCAGTCCAATTGAAAGAAAAATAGGTGCTACTTTGGCTTGTTATCTACGCGTCACCTACTCCGAGGTGCTAGTACTAAACCTGGCTGAAGTTCCTTGGGACGCCGTGTGTGGTACTAGTCCCTCGGGGATCAAAGTATTATATACACCCATATCTATATTGTGTGGTTGATAAACTATATTAATAAACAATATCTCCGTGCTGCCGTCTACTTTAGATGTACCATACGGTGTTAAGTACTAGCACCTCGGAGTGGGTGACGCGTAGATAACAAGCCAAAGTAGCACAGTAAAATAAACAAGAAAAAATGCAAAAATTAATTTTTCCCATAATTTCCCTTCGGAAAGGGAGCTCGGAGGAATACCATTTCAGAGTTCAGTGGTCCACTCCAGGCCTCTTACTACATTCAACATGGGCTGGACTAACCAACCGCAATAAAACCAAAGAAAAATTAAATTAAAAAGACTGCGAAAATTAATTTTTCCAATAATTTCCTTCCGAAAAAGGGGCCTAGGACTTAATGCCATTTCAGAGTTCAGAGGTCTACATCAGGCCTCTTACCGCATTCAACACAGGATGAAGGAAAATAAAAAAGATTAAAGAATGCATAATTAATATTCCCAATAATTTCCTTCCGGAAAGGGGACACTGAGCAATGATATTTTAGAGTCCAGAGGTCCACTTCAGACTTCTTACCACATTCAACACAGGCTGAAGGAAAATAAATGAAATTCCAAAAATGAGAATTGAATTTTCCCAATAAATTCCTTCTTGAAAGGGGGCACGGTGCAATGCCATCTCAGAGTCCAGAGGTCCACTTCAGGCCTCTCACCCATTCAACACATGCTGAAAGAAAATAAATAAATTTCCAGAAATGGGAATATTAATTTTCCCAATAGTTTCCCTCCGGAAAGGGGCCACGGCGCAATGTCATTTCAGAATCCGGACCTCTTGCCACTTGCAACATAGGCTGAAAGAAAAAAAAAAAAGTTCAAAACTGCATAATTAATTTTCCCATTCATTCCCTTTCGGAAAGTGGGGCACGGAGCGATGCCATTTCTGAAAAGGCCGAACCTAATAGCAAGCGAATTAGTGCCACCTAGATGCATACTATACCTTTCAATTTAGCGTCTGCATAACATTAGCATAGTCATTAACCCTCAGCTGTAGCCTCACCTCATCGATGGCGATGGCTCAATGTTTTTCCGGAGGTCATTTGCATTTTTG
>NC_089758.1:20461733-20474233 GCF_040412425.1 Macrobrachium rosenbergii
TGATTTTAATTTTAGCTACCGGTTTCCCATTTGCAATTTCCTGTAAGGCATCTCTACGGAGCTTCCCGCGCATCCAACATTTAATCTTTTGGTTACTGCGTACGTTCCGTATTCCTCTCACGTTGAATTCACTGTGCCACATTCGTATATTTCATTTATTTACTTATATATTCATTTTCAGGTGTCTTTATTTTTTTTATTTCTCAAATCATCTTGTATTTTTCATAAATTTCAAGACGACTTTTGATTAAAGTCACGGATAATGTTGCTATACAACAGATTTGGTAACTTAAATTGTCGGAAAACACTTGGTAGAATATACCTTCTCTACAGTGTCTATCACATGTTTTGACCATTCTCTGAAGTCTTATAAAAACTGACGTCACACATGAATCTTATTTGACCAAGAATTGCAGATCTAATCCTTAAAAATGACAATGGACAAAAATATTCACATCAGCATACCGCACGTGTAGTTGTCAGTTCTGAGAAAAGAGCATTTTAAATGTACAGGTTTGAATAACCCAGCAAACAGAAGAACTCTGAAAAATGAAAGCTTTTAGAGACATCTGTGAGACAATAATGATCACTCTAATATATGTCCATAGTGACCTAAATGACTTGATATTTCTATGAATCAAGATAGGATTTGGAGATGATTTTCAAAGGGCAAAATCATTGAGGTACCGAGGTGAATACCCAGTGGGACCCTGCGGTATTTTGACCTTATCTTGCCCAGGTCAGAAAAATGCAAGGAAAAGCAGAGGACGAATAATGAGTTGGTTTTAACCCTAAGGAAACGTTTATTACCTATTTCATGATGGACTATTATCAGTTATGAAAATCGGGTGCAGGATGATCATTGCAAATATATTTGTTTATATCTAACTGTCCTGTTTCCATTCTGACTTAGCTAAACAAATGTTCGGTTACACAATAATTCAGGGTCGTTGTAATATTCATTTACTGATTAGAGTTCAAATAATTAGCTCCAGCCTGGTCTCCCAAACCTAATCATCTCCCTCGGTCTTAAATGATCCTTTTAATCAAATCTCCCACCGATGACAGCCAGGTAAAAGGTCATGGAGAGTTCGGGTCAACAGCAGAATTGCTGCTTGTTTTAGTAAAAGCAGTCCTTCCCCCATTTGGCTCTAATTAGTAAGGAATACACTTTATGCTGGTACGAGCTTCTGTGTGTCATAGCACATTTAACAGTAAGTAAAAATACAAAAAGCATGGCACACATTTACTAAGTTAAAGTGTACCTTAGTTTAACCAGACCACTGAGCTGATTAACAGCTCTCCTAGGGAGGGCTGGCCTGAAGGATTTTGGACTTATTTTACGTGGCTAAGAACCAACTGGTTACCTAGCAGCGGGACCTACAGCTCATTGTGGAATCCGAATCACATTATACCGAGAAATGAATTTCTATCACCAGAAATAAATTCCTCTAATTCTTCATTGGCGCGTATTTCACTTTGATACACTTACGTTAAAAAGAATCAGCCTCTTATGACGAAATCATTGAAAACAGTGTAAATGAAATAATAATAATAATAATAATAACAATAATAATAATAATAATAATTAGAAGAAGAAGAAGAAGTGTGAAATAACAATTAGTGTTCATCATCAAAATAATAATAATAATAGAAGAAGAAGAAGAAGAAGAAGAAGAAAAGAAGAAGAAGAAGAAGAAGAAGAAGAAGAAGAAGAAGAAAGTGGGTGAATAACAATATTAGGTATATTTGCATTTTGCAGCACAGAGGGTTTTGAAGACGAAGGAGGATATTTTAACGAGAGTGTTTTATCTTTTGATGTTGGTTTATTGTTTAGTGTCGAAGAATCCATAGGAATCAGCCGGTTCATGGGTGAGCGAGTGTTTTTTTTTTTTTTTTCTGATTACGTTGCAAGTGACCTGGAGCTGCTGTGCGAAGTGACCCACTCGTGACGTAGTTAGTGGGCAGAGTATCTCGCTTCCTTCCCATTCTCTTTGAAGGCCCGTTTTCTACGTATGTCGGGGTAGACTGGGGCAGTTGGGTACTGGGAGCTACTTGTGTATTTTTCGCGATCGGCAGTTTGCATCGGCGATTAGAAGCTAATTGGGGATTACGGAATACTTTGTTTTGTTTTTTCTTTTATTATTTTGATTATTTTTGGGGAACTTCGGTTATGGTGTTGATAACTGCTTGACAGTTGTTGGGTTACTGGGAATAAATATTTCTTACACTACTGGGTAAACATTTCTTAGTTTTCTTGCTTTTTTGGGCCTTTCTTTTTCTTTTTTCTTTTTTTCTCTCTCTCTCGGGGGCATTCCCATTTGTCTTCATGAAGATTTTCTTTTGGAATTTCTGTTAGTGCATGAAGCTGAGATAGGGTCGTGTTGTTGGGACCTGGGGTTTTATCATTCCCGACAATATGGCGGAGGGTGGCGGTGATAGAGATAAAGTAACTCTCTTTCACAAGTTTACGTCGGTCGCCTCCGGGGTTCAGCCACTTTCGGGGTTGGTTGATGGGGTTCTTCCGGTACCTCTCGAAATATTTATCGAGGATGTGTCGGATTACCTGGTCGCCAAAAAAATTACGGACTGGGTAGAGGTTTTGAATGAAGCAAAAGGGTTCCTCAGTTTAGATAAAGCGGACATAGGACAACGGTGTCGGAGTCATCAATTTGGAAATTGTAAGACATGGGGCGATCTCAAGAGGTTCCTGAGGTCAGCATATGGGACGGCTGAAGTTGGAGATGCAGTTCGAGACCTTAGGTCGCTCTTTAAGATTCGCAAGGGCCAGGATTCTCTGGTTAGGTTTAGCGCCAGATGGGGTGGGTTGATGGGAGATGGTATTCACTTATACCTCTCTTGTGGCCGACTGGTTAGTGTGTCACTGTAGTCCTGATTCCTCGTCCGTCGCTGGTTCGATCCCACGGGACGGTGGACTTATTATCAACTAAAAATTCCCCTTCGGTAACATATATGAAAATATATTACTTCCGAGGTAGAGTGAATTGGATATTAAAGGACGTTTGTAGCTTTCTGATTATATATATATATATATATATATATATATATATATATATATATATATATATATATATATATAGAAGGCAATTTTCATTGAATTATAAAGCACAAGTGACGCTTATTGTCGTGAAACAACACTTCCAAAATTATTGCCATATGTTTTACACCTAAACTCTGCCATAACTTAAAGGGAAAATCAAATTATTTCTGTGTTCTTCCATTAATTACTATCTTCCAATCGCTGTTTCAGCAATTATCTCTGATCTGTAATCGTGTGGATCTTGTTTTTAGCTTTCAACACTGCTAGCTTTCATATTGCATTGTAATTTCATTTAGAAAATGATAATAAATGGAACACCATACTAATCATTTTTGTCTTTTCTTCAGAGATTAAGCCTTGGGGCGAAAGAAAGAGAATTGTTGTCATAAAATTATAGAGGTTCCAGGGGCATCAGCATGCAATTAGATTATATATAAATATATGTGACCACTCACACACACACACACACACACACACACACACACACACATATATATATATATATATATATATATATATATATATGTATGTATGAAAAGGCCTATATATATATATATATATATATATATATATATATATATATATATATACATACAGTATGTGTGTGTGTATGTACTTAGGTATAAGGCCAACAGGACTGGTTATATTGCCCCACCGTCCTGTCAAGGGCAACACAAGGACACGACACGATTTCATTTAACGGCGAACAATTGAAGAAAAAAGTTTATGAAAGTTTCTCGTAGGCTTCATCTTCCCCGGAAGCAACGAACTTGTCAAGCCAGTGGTCTGTGCCAACGAAAGTCTGTGTACTGCGTATCACTGACGACAAGATCAAAGGAGCCGCTGGTTCCAGTATAATCTGTCCGAAAGTTTCTCGCTAAAAGTTCCCAAGGCAAAAGGGTTACGGAGCGTATTCGGGACAATTTTAAAGTTTATTTTTTCAGTAAAAGTATTGGCTTTCAGGAATATTCTGAATTTCCTTTATTACTTTTCGAAAGACATTATATATATATATATATATATATATATATATATATATATATATATATATATATATATATATATATATATATATATATATATATATCTATGTAGAAATATCAAATATAAGGAGCCCATAGAAACGCCAAAATGTGGAAAATATAGGCTATATTTCAGAGACCGAACTGTCTGTCTCCTCAGGACAGCTTGGTCTCTGAAATATAGCCTTTATTTTCCACATTTTGTCGTTTTTATGGGCTCCTTATATTTGATGGAATTCTGTTTTAACAGAAAATATTTCACAGTCGTACAGTATATATAAATATATATATATATATATGTATATATATATATATTATACATATAAATAATTATATATATATATATATATATATATATATATATATATACACACACTTCGGAAGCGTTTGGATTCAAGAGCACAGGATAGCGGACCTGGAAAGCCGAAGTGGAAGAGGCGCTGGAATGAAAGGAACTTAATATCCCAAAGCTGGTAGAATTCTCGCAGAGTGTATTTGGCTCACTGGACTGCTCATGAGCACTTCTCATTAAATCTATGATTAAATGGAATACTGTTGGACTTTCTCATAAATTTGGTCTATCCTCGTTTCAGCGGTTAAAAGATGTGACAAGGGTAGTGACCTTGGTGTAGAAAGAGTTGGCCCAAGCAAGTCTTTGACCAACCAACGTGGAAACAAGGTCAAGAATCTCACTCTCATCAGAGGGCAGCAGGATTTATTCATTATCGATAATCATATTTTGAGCATTTCCCTCTCATTTACACCTGCGAAGCGTATTAGCTCTTTCGTTCAAATGCCCTTCCTAATGCGCCATTTACCGGCGCATATTATTATTATTATTATTATTATTATTATTATTATTATTATTATTATTATGAAGACTAACATGGAGATTTAACTCATATAAAACTAATATTGTTATTCACTCATTTTCTTCTTCTTCTTCTTCTTCTTATTCTTATTATTATTATTATTATTATTATTATTATTATGTTCATGATGAAGACTAAGGTGAAGATTTGACTCATATAAACCTGTTATTGTGCAAGGTGTGGCTAATAATAATAATAATAATAATAATAATAATAATAATAATAATAATAATAATAATAATAATAATAATAATAATTGCTGCTGTAACGTCTTTTACTATTATAACAATAGCAGGTTTACATGAGTTAAATCTTCATTTTAGTCTTCTTCATCATCAACATAATAATAATAACAATAATAATAATATTAATAATAATCAGAAAAAAAGAATCAAGAGCGAATTTACAATAATTGGTTTATGTGAATTAAATCTTCATCTCAGTCTCGATCATAATAATAATTTTACGATTTAACCAAGGGAAATGCTTATCACGAGCCACTTATAGACTCTAAGTGAATGATTTCGTTACTTCCTTCAATATCTGTATAATAATATCTGACTGCTGTTGTTTCAGGAAATCGTAAGAAACAAAGAAAAGGGGGGGATGTAACTGAGCTGATGGCTCTACTCAAAAGGCAATTGCAAGCAAACACTGTAGGGTGAGTTTAAGATTATGTATGTTTACATTAAATGAACTGTCAGAAGATGGAATGAATTAAAAGTGCTGGCAAGGCCTGAGAGAGTAATTATAACCATGAACACTTGAAGGTAGATCCGTCGATGTGACGATGCTGATTCACGAAGGGCAAGGCACAACCAAGGAAGAATTCCACGGCTAAGGATCCCTCTCTGTAAACGGAGAGATTTACTCATTAAAGGACAGTAAGGACACAGTAAAACATGTATAAGACAAGGAGGCGCACGAAGGCTACCAAGGATGCCTTGAACACTCGATTTTACGTAATTGCTCGAACACAGGAATTTTCGTAATACTGTTCTAACAAGGCGAGATTAATATGGGAATATTGGCACTTAGAAATGACATTAGGAAGTGTAGGACGAGAATTAAAAGAGTGTGACTGAATGAAAAGATCCTTTGCAACAGATCACTTCACCTTATAGAAGAGGTGGCTTCAGCGTGGGTAATGGCGGCGGAGGAGGGATAAAAGGCTTCAATGGTAAGAATACTAAGGACCCGTACAAGATAGGACCACGTGGTAGGGCATGGCACTCTGAAGGAGGCGAGAATGCAAAGGGAGGATGGTGCCTCGCTCACGTCTAGCTATGTCATTAACCCTCGTTCCTTCGGTCAGGCCCTTTTAAGACCTCGGGTCGGGGATTACGATGCTTTCCTCAAGCAGGTGGGCCTAGTGTCTTTCCCCTATGCGCGCGCATCATGTGAATCGCGGTCCGCCTCGTGGTCAGCCCATTCCCGGTGTTCCTAGGAGCCACACCTTTCTCTTAATCTGGTTTATTCTGCCTCTCACCAGAAATTAATCTCCTCCCGGCCTCGTGTTCTGAAAACAAAGGGCTTTCCAGAGTCACATGTTCATAGAGAGAAAGTGGGAGAGTTATACAGAGTGCAATTAACGGATTTAGGGAGGGGCCAATATTCCTTTCGCCCTTCCTTGTCAGGCAGTGCTAAGCAATGTGCTGTATTTTTAATCTTCAGCTTTAAATTAAGCGTTTGGTAGCTGGGATGCATGAGAAGATGTAGCAATAATATAATAATAATAAGAAGAAGAAGAAGAAGAAGAAGAAGAAGAAAAAGCGAATAACGATATTTGGTTTATTTAAGTTAAATCTTCATCAAAGTCTTTAATAATAATAATAAATAATAATAATAATAATAATAATAATAATAATAATAATAATAATAATAATAATAATAATAATAATAATAATAAATTCTGTTATAACGGTATTTAGCTTACAGAGAGCCGTCTCTAATATTCTTACTATGATGCTCTTATCGTCTGCAGGTAGATGGTACAATAAATTTCAAGAGGACATAGAAACAATATTCTTCTTTTCAACCGTCTTCGTGCACGTTGAAAGGTAAGAGTAAAACAAACCCCCAAAGCAAAGTATCTTTCCATGTCCATTGGGAGTTAATTATACCATCTACCTGCAGACGATAAGAATATCATAATAAGAAGAACAGAGACGGTTCTCCACAAGCTAAATGCCGTTAAAACAGCAATTATTATTATTATTATTATTATTATTATTATTATTATTATTATTATTATTATTATTATTATTATCATTATTAAGGCTTAGATGAAGATTTAACTTAAACCCAGTATTGTTATTACGCTTCTTCTTCTTCATCTTCTTCTTCTTCTTCTTCTTCTTCTTCTTCTTCTTCTTCTTCTTCTTATTATTATTATTATTATTATTATTATTATTATTATTATTATTATTATTACTATTTTGATGATTAAGACTAAAATGAAGATTTAACTCATGTAAACGTGCTATTGTTATCTAGCTCTTCTTCTTCTTCTTCTTCTTCTTCTTCTTCTTCTTCTTCTTGTCATTATTATTATTATTATTATTATTATTATTATTATTATTATTATTATTACTTTGATGATGAAGAAGACTAAGGTGAAGATTTAACTCATGTAAACATGCTATTGTTATCTCACTCTTCTTCTTCTTCTTCTTCTTCTTCTCTTTATTATTATTATTATTATTATTATTATTATTATTATTATTATTGCTCACATCTCGCTAGCCTCCCTTTCCTTCTTGCACAACCACTCCCTCCAATACACACCTCCAATAGAACCCCATCCACGAACTCCCACTCCACAACCAGGAAGGAGTGACAACACCCAATTCGCCACTACACACCCCCCACCCCGCTCTCCCACCCACGGAGGATCCACTAACTCCCTTCGGCGGACGACGTGCCTTATCCCCATCGGATCATCTTCCGCCCCTTCCCAGGTCCTCGACCTCCATACGGTGGCATCTTGAGAGGACGAAACGAGTTAAGTTGGAGTGGCGTTGGAGCACCCTTTTGCTCGACGGCGCCGCAGGACCTGGCAAAAGGGCACACACCTAATGTTCGCCGTTGAGTGGCTTTCGGTTTAATTCACAGGAGAGGGAGAGAGCGAGAGAGAGACGTTCAATTGATGTTTGTCGCTCTCTCTCTCTCTCTCTCTCTCTCTCTCTCTCTTGCGAGGTGTTCTCTCTCTTTCGAGGTGGTCTCTCTCTCTCTCTCTCTCTCTCTCTCTCTCTCTCTCTCTCTCTCTTTTAGAGGTGCTCCAGCTCTCTCTCTCTCTCTCTTTCGAGGTGGTCTCCCTCTCTTTCTCTCTCTCTCTTTCGAGGTGCTCTCTCTCTCTCTCTCTCTCTCTCTCTCTCTCTCTCTCTCTCTCTCTCTCTCTCTCTCTCTCTCTCGAGGTGGTCTCTCTCTCTCTCTTTCTCTCTCTCTTTCGAGGTGGCCTATCTCTCTCTCTCCCTCTCTCTCTCTCTCTCTCTCTCTCTCTCTCTCTCTCTCTCTCTCTCTCTCTCTCTCTCTCTCTCTCTCTTTCGAGGTGGTCTCTTTTCTCGGAATTTCTATGGTGATTTTTAAACTTTTTTTCTCGTTTCAATTACATTATTTTTTCATTCTCCGCAACATTTCGTCATGTTTTTTTTCAGTATTTTTTTTTTTTATTTTACCTTCTATAAGGACATTTGTCTTCCCCCATATAATATGTAAATGTGTTTCTTGTTTATTTCCTTTTATTCCTCATTTTGCCATACTGTTTTCAAATCTGCCTGTCCGCACTTTATTCTGTCTGCACTTTTTCTGTCCACCCTCAGATCTTAAAAACTACTGAGGCTAGAGGGCTGCAAATTGGTATGTTGATCATTCACCCTCCAGTCAATATACTCAGTAGTTTTTATGTTATTCAAGGTTAAATTTAGCCAAGATCGTGCTTCTGGCAACGCAACAACGCAGGCCACCACAGCCAGATAAGAGTTTCATGGGCCGTGGCTCATATAGCATTATACCGATACCACCGAAAGATAGATTTTTTTTTCGGTGGCCTTGATTATAAGCTGTACAGAAAACTCGACTGCGCCGTATAAACTTCGGCGAATTTTTTGCTTGTTCTTTCTGTCAAGATTGAAAATCATCACTGAAACGAGGGAATAAGGAAACAAACAAGGAATGCGTTTACAAATCATCTTGGGACGACAAATATCCTTATGGCAGGTAAAATAAGAAAAAAATACTAATAAAAATAACATGCTGACGAGGATAATACGCCCCAATAAAAAATAAATGGGGCGTATTATCCTCGTCAGCATGTTATTTCTATTAGTATTTTTTCTTATTTTACCTCCCATAACGATATTTGTCTTCCCAAGATGATTTGTAAACCCATTTCTTGTTTCTTTCTTTATTCTCCTCGTTTCAGTTGCACTGATTTTCATTCTTTCAACATAAGAGGTTTGTTTTTTATTGGGTCGTAATACCCTTGTCAGCTTTTCGTAATGTTTTTTTTTTCCACTATTTTTTCATTTCCTATAAGGACAGTTGTCTCTCATACATCGTCTGCAAAAATGTATCTTTTTTTTTCGTTTATGTTTTCCTCGTTTCATTTGCCCTGTTTCCAATGCTTTCATCATAAGAGGCTGATTCTTTTGAACGTGAGTGTATCAAAGTGAAATACGCGCTATTCACATTAATGTTCTCCTCATATCGCTGAGATTATTCTATATCGTGAAGTGGCTATAGAACGTCTGACACAACATTCTTGAATATCATGCAGAGGAATCATTCAGAACATCACTGATTATGAAAGTATGGCTTTGAAAGTTTTTTTTATTTTCATTGTCTGGTCGGCAATATTATTGTGTTCGCAACTCAGCATCTCTTGAGCCTAAGGTTGAATATGCTCTAGCGTAGTTGTTTATCCCTCTCTCTCTCTCTCTCTCTCTCTCTCTCTCTCTCTCTCTCTCTCTCTCTCTCTCTCTCAAGCACACACACACACACACAGACGTATGTTTGTGTGTGTGTGAAAGTGTGGTTGTATGCCTGCCGGCCTCATTCGATGACAAGTTTATATCATTACCTTTAATCTCTTTGAAGTCCATTTTTTTTTTTACAATAGTTCATTCTCAAATAACTTTTAGAATAACCTTTTATTTTTTAACGTAGACGAAGTATGATTTCTTTTATTATAATTTTATAACTTTATAGGTTTTGTTCTTTCTTCATCATTTCATTCTTTGCTTTTATCCCCGGCCATAAAGTTGAGCCAGTTTTAGTATAATTGTTCTTTATGCCAAACTGTAGACGTTAAAGCTATCCTTACATTGATCTGTTTCAGTAAATGTGTCCCATGATTTTCGTATTTTCACTTTCTCTTACATGTTCTATGACACACATAAAACTCGTACCAGCATAAAGTGTATTCCTTACTAATTAGAGCCAAATAGGGGAAGGATTGCTTTTACTAAAACAAGCAGAAATTCTGATGTTGACCCGAACTCTCCATGACCTTTTACCTGGCTGTCATCGGTGGGAGATTTGATCAAAAGGATCAATTAAGACCGAGGGAGATGATTAGGTTTGGGAGACAAGGCTGGAGCTAATCATTTGAACTCTAATTAGTAAATGAATATTACAACGACCCTGAATTATTGTGTAGCTGAACATTTATTTAGCTAAGTCAGAATGGAAGCAGGACAGCTAGATAAACAAATATAATTGCAATGATCATCCTGCACCCGATTTTCATAACTGATAATAGTCCATCATGAAATAGGTAATAAACGTTTCCTTAGGGTTAAAACCAACTCATTATTCGTCCTTTACTTTTCCTTGTCTTCTTCTGACCTGAGCAAGATAAGGTCAAAATACTGCAGGGTCTCACTGGTTGTTCACCTCGGTACCTCAGTGATTTTGCCCTCTGAAAATCATCTCTAAATTCTGCCTTGATTCTTAGAAATATCAAGTCATGTAGGTCACTATGGGCATATATCAGACTGATCATTCTTGTCTCACAGATGTCTCTAAAAGCTTTCATTTTTCAGTGTTCTTCTGTTTGCTTGGTCACTCAAAACCGTGCTTTTAAAATGTCCTTTTCTCAAAACTGACAACTACACGTGCGGTATGCTGATGTGAATATTTTTGTCCACTGTCATTTTTAAGGATTAGATCTGCAATTCTTGGTCAAATACGATTCATGTGTGACGTCAGTTCTTGTCCGAATTCAGAGAATGGTCAAAACATGTGATAGGCACTGTATAGAAGGTATATTCTACCAAGTGTTTTCCGACAATTTAAGTTACAAAATCTGTTGTATAGCAACATTATCCGTGACTTTAATCAAAAGTCGTCTTGAAATTTATGAAAAATAGAAGATGATTTAAGAAATGAAAAAAAATAAAGACACCTGAAAATGAATATATAAGTAAATAAATGAAATATACGAATGTGGCACAGTGAATTCAAAGTGAGAGGAATACGGAACGTACGCAGTAACCAAAAGATTAAATGTTGGATGCGCGGGAAGCTCCGTAGAGATGCCTTACAGGAAATTGCAATTGGAAAACCGGCAGCTAAAATTAAAATCAGGAAAAGGAAAAGAATGACAGCACTCGCATAGAGTAATATAGACTGACAGCAACGCGCGTGTTAATTCAAGCAGCGTGGGTATAAGCCAGAGAGAGAGAGAGAGAGAGAGAGAGAGAGAGAGAGAGAGAGAGAGAGAGAGAGAGAGAGAGAGAGATATGGTAAATGAGTGAACACTATAGTGCAAATTCGACAAACGGAAAATTTAAACCTTAATATGCTTAGTGTGAAAAGAATGGTGATGTCAACTCGACAGCGAGAGAGAGAGAGAGAGAGAGAGAGAGAGAGAGAGAGAGAGAGAGAGAGAGAGAGAGAGAGAGAGAGAGAGAGAGTGTGTTTAGGAAATTAAAGAGGCGTCAATCAACCTGTCTGACCTTTAGACAAAGGGATAAATGGATTAATGCGTAGGGGTACATTTACGAAAAGACATTCCTATCAATGTTTCTACCGTTATCTTATGTACTTTCAGTTTATTCCGACCATTTATTTAAGGTTAAGGTTGATAATATTTTACATCTGGAACTTTTAACATCATATTCTTCAAATTAATTTGTATTTCAATTTTTGTTCTGTTTACATATTTTTCCATGAAGCCATTTTGCAGGGTATTCTGGACAGAAGAGCAAACGTTTCTTTTATTGATATTTATTTATTTACTTATTTATTTATTTAGTGAAAGGGTTCTGTTGGGCTGTGCTGAGCAGTGACATAAGTGGCAGTTTGGAACTTTCATTCCCCCCCATGGTTGTCAAGCTATGATATCATTCAAGTTATTCAAGGTTCCAGTCCTTAGAAAATTGAAAGCAGGTGTCATAATATCAATAATAATACAACTCAATTTTAACTGTCAAGTTAGAAAAGCATCAATAATAATAATAATAATAATAATAATAATAATAATAATAATAATAATAATAATAATAATAATAATAATAATAATAATAATAATAATAATAATAG
>NC_089758.1:20479233-20501733 GCF_040412425.1 Macrobrachium rosenbergii
TTTACTAAGGAAAATAATGTTAAGTCTTTATCGATTATGTCACCAGGGCTCGGTAGATTTTTCAGGGAAGTGGGCCCCAAGTTGTTCCTTCCCAAAGGAATTGTTCCCAGGGTCTCTTGTTAATAAGGGAAGGTCTATAACTTCTAAGGTACACTGGGACATTATGTCACACACACACACTCGCAACCGCAACAATAAATTTATTTAAAAAAGGCAGTTCACGGATATTCGAAACAACGTTTATTCGATATATATAACTCTATTAGTCAAAACTTAAATGTAATATTTAGTGTTCGCTAAAGGACCGAAGTTTCAAATTGAAGAGTTCAGAACCCCAAATAGTACATTTTGAACACCATCTTTTGAACAACCGCTGCAGAGTAACTATCTGGAATAGGCAGTTGACTCGAACTGAACTGCCTATTCTGCATACACAAATATGTCAGCTGAGTCGGTTGGAACTTCGTGACCACTTGACAGCTCAGTCATCTCTGGACCTTGTTTAGTGTTTGGTTACCGAACGGTGATGATGTTATCAGTGAAAATAAACATAAGTATTTCGAGTTAAGGAGAGAAAGTTAAGTGGAAATATACAGTGGCAAATCCACAACATTGACGTTGAGTATGAGATGTCCTGCTCACTAAAACGGCTGGGGCTCTACGTAGGCCTAGTTGCTCATGAAGGTTTTCCGTTATTGTTATTGGTGGCAGTGGCTCTCGATGATGACTTTGATCAGTTGTGGACCATGTGTAACTTTAGTTTCAAAGTCATCGATAACGACCTAAATAAGCGAGTAGAAGATAGAAGATCAAATGTAAAGCTAAAAAGCAAATAATTGTAGACGACCTGGCAATACCTTTGTAGCGAATGTTAACACGATATGTACTCGTGTAGCTTAATTCATTTTCCCTCGCGTCATTGCTCTAAAAAAAAGTAATTTCCTGTGCTTTTTGTTCATTCCTGTTTATTATTTTTAACGCATTGCAGCCTGATTATAAATATTCTTTGAAACGTGTGTACCGCTAAGTAAAAAGCCTACGGTGGCTACTTCGTATCGTATCTGTTTCGTAATCTGACAGTTCGATGATTGTTGCAACTAAAATATTAATCCAGTAAGCGCATAAATTGTTACAGTGTAAAATCCTATACATGTTCAAGGAAATTAATAATGCAGTATTAACAATCATATCATGCTTTCTATCGTAAATAACACTAGAGTTTTGTTTTTGTTTGAGAATAGTGTGTTATTCAAAGTAAAAAAAAAAAAGCGGGAGTGATGCTAGCGCCCCATTCCCCACCACCACCTACAATAGTATGTTTTCTTTTGTAATTAATAGTCTATGTGAGTCTTTTGCTATTGTATGGGTTTAAAAAGTTAGTCCACGTAATGAAAAATAAAAATAAAAGTAGAGTAATCCCGTAATTGATACCAGCTTTCCATACAGCTCCGTTTAACTGTAATATGTAACGTCAGGCGTCTACCCTCCCCCCAACAACCACGCCCAGTCCCCGCTCACTCCCCACCGCTCCTGCGCGGTATCATACATGCCACTATTTCCTAAAATCCAGATGTTCATTAATCTATCGGTTATTACTTTTCGACAATATGGATTCTGGAAAAGGACCTCCGCGGCAGATATCCTGGAGGACAGTCGTCGCCTTCTCCCGGCTGATGGTGAGTGTTGAAATCATTATTGGTTTCGCCGAGGTTATGTCGTTTGTCCGTTGTTTGTGTTTTTTTATGAGCGGGTTGTTACGAAAATTTTACCGAAGGTTCACGTCGCGACTACCGACTAGTGTTTGTGTTTTGGGAGAGATCCGGACCTAGATTATGGACCTTTTAAGTTGAATGATTCGGCCGGGGGTTTGGGAATGGGAGAGGGTGTAGAATTACTCCGCCTTGGTGGAGGTTGGCGGTCTCTTAAGACTCTCCCTTGCTATCGATATTCTTAACAGTGTCATTTGTATTTACAGTATTACGTTTCAAGCACAGTTTTTTTTTTTTTTTTTTTTTTTGTTACGGAACCTTTTTCAAAGCTGTTCATCAAGTAGATGTTTGCATTAACAGTATTATTACCTTGACTCATTTTACATCTCATTTGCATGCTCTTAAACTGTTCAGATATTACATTAATATGAGAGAAACATAGAAGGGTTTATTATTGTTAGATTACTTATGCAGTTGATTGCAGCTAGTGTTCGTAGTATACTTCTTTTCGGAAAAAGACGACTTTTTCACATTCATATATATATATATATATATATATTTATATATATATATATATATATATATATATATATATATATATACCGTATATATACAATATATGTATATATATGTATATGTATACTGTATATATATGTATATATACTGTACATATTTATATACATATAAGAATAGGTATGTAAGCTCAGTTTTCAAGGTAAAAATTATGTTTCTGCTTAAACATTAAAAGGAACGAGATCAGTAATTTTAGATAAGGTTACGTTGACTTTTAATGATTGTTTTTGGGGGGGGGGCGGTAGCTTGGTGGAGGAGTCTTAATTTCCAAAATTTCGCCGCCATGTTACATAAGAGGATGCATTATCAGGTTGCGCATTCGTGTTTTTGCACTGATAATTACAGCTAAGTTATATTCACGATGGTATATAAACGTATATATATATATATATATATATATATATATATATATATATATATATATATATATATATATATATATATATATATATATATATATATATATATATATATATATATATATATATATATATATATATATATACACACTGTATATTTGTTAAAAAAACAGGCCCAATTGGTTTTAAATTTGAAAAAGTATTGTGAGCAATCACCATAACTTCATTTTGTAATTGGGATAAATTTGTACCTAATTCTAGTCTTTTTATACGTTGAAACAATACTTCAAAAGGAAGAAAAAATTGACAAAAGTTAGGTTTAAAATTATGTACACATATATCCAGAATTTCAAGGTAATGAAAGTTCCATTACTCAGAACGCATAAGCAATCTGTAACACCATAACTTGAAACGCTCCCTGGAGAGATCCACCACTGACGACACTTCAGTCCCCAAAACCTGACATTGCAATAAGAGCAGGTAGTTATTGCACCAACCGAAGGTGCAAAAACAAAGCCATAAAGTGAGACCTTCATCACACAGCCACGACAAAGCGAAAATATCGGAAAAGAAGAAATCGCGCTTAGGTGAAGAATGACTATTTGATGTATTTAAACACATTTACAGGTAATACGGGAATGCGGATGTGTTCTTTACGGGTTATATATTCGTTTTTCAGTATTTTGAGAAAGAAACCAGTAAATAATGCTTCGGAGCCATCAAGTTTTCTGTACTGCTATATGAAACACTCAGCCACGGCCCATGAAACTCTCAGCCGAGGCCCATAAAACTTTCAGCCACGGCCCGGTGGTGGTCTGTGTTGTTGGCAGCACCTATAGCGGTGCCGGACGCACGATCATGGCTAACTTTAACCTTAAATAAAAACTACTGAGGCTAGAGGGCTGCAATTTGGTATATTTGATGATTGGAAGGGTGGATGATGAACATACCAATTTGCAGCCCTCTAGCCTCAGTAGTTTTTAAGATCTGAGGGCGGACAGGAGTAGTGCGGCCGGACAGACAAAACCGGCACAATAGTTTTCTTTTACAGAAATCTAAAAGGGGATCTGAAAACGTACTGTCGGTTATCTTGAGCATTGTCAAGTGGCGGTAGAATGTGTCAATTAATTTTAGATGTTGTCTACTTGATGTTTTCATTGACTCTCTTACTTGTAGCCCAGCCTTATCATTTTAACGAGATAATTCTGTAAAAGGTTTTATATGAGACGGGTTGGGTTATCCACCTTTCTCCATCTTTCTTGATCGGATGACTCCCGTAGGGGGGGTAGGGCCTTCAGTGCACCTCATGCGGTGCACTGTAGGCATTACTTCAGGTTCTTTGCAGCGTGCCTTCGGCCCCTAGCTGCAACCCCTTTCGTTCCTTTTACACTACCTCCTTGCATATTCTCTCTCTTCCACCTTACTTTTTACCCTCTCCTAAGAATTGATTCATAGTGCAACTGCGAAGTTTTCTTCCTGTTACACCTCTCAAACCTTTGAGGTTTTCCTCCTGTTACACCCTTCAAAACCTCTTACTGTCAGTTTCCCTTTCAGCGCTGAATGACCTCATAGGTCCCAGTGCTTGGCCTTTGGCCTAAATTCTGTATTCAGTTCAGTTCAATTGATCTGATGACGTAGCTGAAACCCCTTCTTCCAGACAGACAATTTTAATCAAGGTGAAAAGTTAGGAAGCAATGTTCTTCAACGCACTATATTCATGTGCTCGTACACACACACGCATACACACACACACACACACATTATATATATATATATATATATATATATATATATATATATATATATATATATATATATATATATATATATATATATATATTGAATATTAAGTGACTTCTGTGTGCGTATGTATGTATGTGTATTCCAGAGAAAAATCAGGCGCCTTCAGTTCAGAATTTTTTCGTTGAAATTCAGTCGCTTGCATTTGTTCACATGAAGCTGTTTACCTACCTGTATCGATAGTTTATATCACGAGCAAACTCGTTACCAAGCACAGAGCAAAAAAGCATGAGAAATAAAAGACAGTAGAAAGTTAGAGAAGCAAAGACAAAATTACTTTCTAGTGAGTCACGGAAGTCTACTGTAGCTTTCACAAGGGAAAATTGCCCATTGGCGTAAGTGGCTTAAGACACTTTCTGATTTAGTCGGAGCACGTTTCTCAGCTATTGAATTCTTCCAAGAGACTACTGATAAAAAGACACTTTGAATAAAAGAAACTTTAAATAAAAGGCCCGTGTTGTCTCGTAAATAAAATGAGATACCTGCGTATTCGTTCAAGAGTATTATGTTCTGACAAGGCAGGTGTCTTTATAATTCACAAACCATCTGTTTATTCTGTTGTACTGGTCTTCTTCATCAGGCTGAGGTTTGACTTTTTACTTACACTGTATATATATATATATATATATATATATATATATATATATATATATATATATATATATATATATATATATATATATATATATATATATATATATATATACTGTATATATATATATATATATATATATATATATATATATATATATATATATATATATATATATATATAATAATGCTCCATATATGCTAGTCACTGGAAACTCGAATGTATAGAAGACCTTTGGAGGGGAAGTAGCCTACATCTCAGGTGGTACGTTATAAATAATGAAATAAAAATTAAGCGTAACAGATTCAACCATCGAGAGAGGAAGGGAGGAGTAATGCCAAAAGGAACTAACTAGAAATGTGTGGCAACAGCTCACTTAGGGTATACAGTAGATTTGTCGAGGAAGACTATATTCAACTGAGGAGCAAATTGTTTAATAAACAGTAATTCCAGAATTGTCAGTAGTTTCCCATTCCGTTCCTATCCCAATATTTCAAAATCTTGTGCTGAATATTAAGCCTACAGGTTTCTCCCTGTTCCCTGATGCTGGGAAATCAGGATTGCAAAGTTTGCTACCAGTATGATAGCTAATACCTCTGTGACAATCTGTCTTAACCCTTAGTAACTTCTCCGTGAATCCCACGTAGGCCCCTAGATCGCATCCAGTGTAGTGGTTCTCAACCAGGAGGGAATTTCAGAGTTCAGGGCGGGAATTGTGACCACAGAATGGCAGGCTCAAACTGGCTCTAGGACCACACAAAACGCAGTGTGAGGTCAAGCTGGGCTTTCTCTCCGCTAGCTTGTGTTTGTGTTAGTATTTTGTTGTAAATTATTTGGAATGCATCCTTTGGAAAGCGGGGACGGGGGAGGGAATGACGTTCTGACATATAGTGAAAGGGTGCATGGGCCAAAAAAAGGTTAAGAACCACTGATCTAGGGCATTTGAACTTGTACACAACACATGAGGTTATCAAAAGGTCAAGTTTGTCCTTGAATTTAAACAAGGTGCCCAGAGTAAGGGGATATGTAGCGTTGAGATTAAATTTAATTGCAGGTATATAACTAAATACAAGATATCGCAGTCCATCGTAGAAATTCCTATCATGATTTTCATTTGCATGAAAAGGAAGCCTAGGAACAGAAGGTTAGGACATTTATGTAATGAAACACTTGCTGAGAAGTTTTAAAACTCACAGTTATATAAGTATATATGTTTATATACTGTATATATATGTATATATATGTATATATATGTATATATATGTATATATATGTATATATATGTATATATATATATATATATATATATATATATATATATATATATATATATATATGTGTGTGTGTGTGTGTGTGTGTGTGTGTGTGTATGTGTGTGTGTGTGTGTTTGAATGTATAGTGTATGTATTTACGATTATCAGAAACTCAGTAATACATACTTTTTTTCCCTGAATGTAGTTCAGCGTCAAGCTACCGGCACATCATTTTGTGCCGAAACTGCAAAAATCTGTAAGAAAGTCAAGTGAAGTTGTCACCGGATTTTTTTCCTCCTCTCGTTATTTCAACAATTAAGGAAGTGTCAAATAAACGTAAACGCCTTTTCTTGTCCATTTTTTAATTTCTTTCTCCACTTCATCTCCACGTTTCCTCTGTCCTTTGTTATTGGCATTTTTCCTTTTCCTACTTGAATTATCATCCCGTCCTTTTTAAATTTCCCCGACAGTTCCTTCTCCCTGTAGATCTCACCTGCACCGTCGTTAAACTTTTATGGACAGACCTGTCAAGCACTCATTAAAGGCAGAATTACCTTCAGTGTATATATATATATATATATATATATATATATATATATATATATATATATATATATATATATATATATATATATATATATATATGCCTTTGACCTTATTAGTCCCACTGTATAGCAGGGTTGGCCGCTCAAGTCAACTTTCTCCAAATATATTTCTGTTCTTTGCTTCTTCTTCCTCCAGTCCCACCTGACTCATATCCCTCCCCTCCACATCCATCCATCTGATCCGCTGACGCCCCACACTCCTACCCCCCAACACTGGTATGTTCTTAGCTCTCTTGATTGGTTCCACCTCCTCTCTTCTTATCACATGGCCATAGTGCCTCAGACGAGCTTCCCTCCCTAGTCTTCTCCTTTACATTACATATACCACACATTCTTTTTATATCTTGGCTCTCCCTCCTTTCCAGTAGTGATATTCCAGCAACCCATCTCACCATCCTAATCCCGGTTCTTTCCAACAGTCCCTCCTCTGTCCTCTGAAGTGCCCAAGTTTCTGCCCCCATATTATAGTACGGGCCTGGTAACTGTTTTATAAATCTTCATTTTGAGCCTTGATGGCATTTTCTTGTTTAAAACAACTCAGTTACTTCTCTCCATTTTCGACATGCTTCTTCCACTCTCTTTGTGACGCCAGATAACCCTCAATTAATCAATCAATCAATCTTTCACTCTGTCTCACTGCCTTCTCAGTAACTCCCTCTTCTGTTATCAATGATCCCAAGCAGTTAAACTCATTGTTCTGTTTTAGCACTGTACCATCTTCCACTTGAATGTTTACTTCTTCGTGTCCTTTCCTGCTAATCATTAGCTCTGCCTTTCCAGTGTTCACTTTTCAGTCCTTTCTTTTCTAGGACTCCTTTCCATGCTAAAAACCTTTCTTGCAGTTCTCCTTCTGTGTCTGCTACAATGACTAAATCATCAGCAGACGTCGGAGTGGACTCAGAGCTGATCCCTGATATAGGCCAACCTCCACAGGAATATATATATATATATATATATATATATATATATATATATATATATATATATATATATACTGTATGTATGTGTATATATATATATATATATATATATATATATATATATATATATATATATATATATATATATATATATATATATATATATGTACTGTATGTATGTGTGTATATATATATATATATATATATATATATATATATATATATATATATATATATATATATATATATATATATATATGTATGTATGTATTCACGCTAGTAGCTAAAGCTCTTCTATACATTTTTCCAGACAGTTTGTTGTATCAGCGTTTAACTTTATTCCATTCCCTTGTCAACCAAAATTTTATTTATACAATGTGTCTGTGCGCTGTGGAAAAATATTATGGAAGCATTTCATACACAAACTAAAAAAGACTAAAAGATTTTCATTGGCATGAAATACTGGCTTTATTTTTGTGCCGCATAAATGTTCGTTAGAAATGTTTTAGAAATAATTAGCAGTTCCTGATTGTGAAATGTCAGTCAGAGCTCATTAGTATGGGACGATAATTCTTATATTCTGAAACCTTTTTCTCATAACCTTTAATGTAAGTGAACGCTCATCGGTGACATTTAACGAGCTTACTTCTTATAAACAGCAATCTGATGTTATTCATAAATATAGTTCTCTTATGACACATTTTGTCCTCACCAATAATGACAGATTACGTAACTCGTTTATAACTTGAGCTTTCTCCTTTGCAATCACGTTAACCACAATTGAGATTAAATTAGTGCTGGCAATAAAAATCTCTTACCACATCAGATATTGCTGTATTATGTCCTTCTGACACAAGGATATCAAGTAAAAAATGCGCCGAAGTTTCCGGCGCAATCGAGTTGTCTGTACAGCCGCTACAGCGTATAATCAAGGCCACCGAAAATAGATCTAACTTTCGGTGGTCTTGGTATAATACTGTTTGAGCTGCGGCCCATGAAACTTTAACCACTGCCCGGTGGTGGCCTTTCCTATATCGTTGCCAGAAGCACGATTATGGCTAACTTTAACCTTAAATGAAATAAAAACTACTGTGGCTAGAGGGCTGCAATTTGGTCATTTTGATGATTGGAGGTTGGAAAATCAACATACCAATTTGCAGCTATCTAGCCTCAGTAGTTTTTAAGATCTGAGGGAGGACAGAAAAAGTGCGGACGGACAGACAAAGCCGGCGCGATAGTTTTCTTTTGCAGAAAACTAAAAACTAACCAGAAAAAAAAAAGAGTTAATCAGCCATTTTCTCTTTCGAAATATTGTATGTCGCGTCCTGTATTTTTGTTTACGATTCTCCAAAGAGAAACATCATATCGAGATAATGGATTAAGAGGTAAAAAGGTAATTTTTCCAGCATTAGGTGTAAATTTTCAGTTTCTGATTGAACCGAAGGACAAACGCAAAAACTCATTTCATTATTTTTCAAGTATTTGGCCGAGTCGGTTGAGCTTCAGACCGTCATTCGATGGGCCGGAGTTCAGTTCCCACCGCCGGCTGATGAAGAGTTAGAGGAATTTATTTCTGGCGATAGAAATTCATTTCTCGCTATAATGTGGTTCGGATTCCACAATAAGCTGTAGGTCCCGTTGCTAAGTAACCAATTGGTTCTTAGCCACGTAAAATAAGTCTAATCCTTCGGGCCAGCCCTAGGAGAGCTGTTAATCAGCTCAGTGGTCTGGTAAAACTAAGGTATACTTAACTTAACCCGATGCATTTGGCTTGAAAAAATGCTACGACCATTTCCCCCTTACATTTCGCTATATTTTTTGCTAGTAAGCGTTTGATTTTACTTAGGTGCAACGTGTGAAATTTATTATTAGAAAGATGCCTTTTTTCTCGTCATAACTCCTTCGAGTAATTTCTCATATTGCATTTATGTATGAAGAATTCGGTAGGTATTTACGTAGATAAATCCTTGTTAATGTAATTTTAACATATGTTACGTAAATTCAGATTTGTGGCGACGAAGCTTGTATATTAGATTCGAACACCCACCCGCCCCCTCCCCACCCCCAATGCGTTATAATTCCATATACCCGTATGTGAACGGTGCCTGCTCCATTGTAGAATATTCTCACAAACCTCTAACAAAGCTTACTTAATATCATCACGGTGACGATTTCGTAACCGAAGACCAAAGAACACTTAGTTTTCTGTAAAAGAAAACTATTGTGTCGGTTTTGTCTGTCTGTCCGCACTTTTTCTGTCCGACCTCAGATCTTAAAAACTACTGAGGTTAGAGGGCTGCAAATTGGTATGTTGATCATCCACCCTTTAGTCATCAGACGTACCAAATTGCAGCCCTTTAGCCTCAGTAGTTTTTATTTTATTTAAGGTTAAAGTTAGCCATAATCGTGCTTCTGGCAACGATATAGGATAGGCCACCGCCGGGCCGTGGTTAAAGTTTCATGGGCCTTGATTATACGCTGTAGCGGCTGTACAGAAAACTCGATTGCGCTGAAGAAACTTCGGCTTGTTTAGTTTTGCAACAATGTTATTTTCCGTATGCTGCTCTTCATAACATCAACAAGCGTTGTCAATGGTGCTGTTATCCATTTTCCAAAGGTGTTCGGAATTTTTTGGGAACTTCACTTAACTTCATCTTCGTAATTTATCATTTCTTTCTTCAGTCTTGTAAGTTTTTTCATCAACCATTTAATTTTACCCCAAAATCAACGCATTTTGCAGTCTTTAGCCTATATTTTCTGACATAATTTCATTATTTTAGGACTGAGTGACGGTTTTTTTAGCATAAGTGACTAACTTTGGTACCGTGATAAATGTTTTAGTATCGTTGTAAAACTGATTATTAAGAAAACTACGAAGCATCTTAAAAAAAAAGTTTTTGAGGGACGCAATTATTAAATTCACAGTAGAAAGAGAGGAAAATGGTCAACTACCTTTTCTAGATGTACTTGTGACAAGAGAGAATGGTTCTTTTAACACCTTTGCTTTTAGAAAGAAAACTTTTACGGGCATAGGATCTAATTATTACAGCTCATGTTTTTATATTTTTGAGCTTAATTCAGTGTCAAGTTTACTCCATAGGGCGTTTTTTATTACATCAAATTGGCATTCCTTCAATCAGAAAATAAATTACCTTTTGGAATATTTTAAGAATAATTGCTTCCCTCAAAAACTTTTTATTTTTAAGATACTTCGTAGTTTTCTTAATAATCAGTTGTACAACGATACTAAGACATTTATCACAGTACCAAAGTTAGTCATTTATGCTAAGTTTCCATTTTCACATGATGACTCCTTCAGAAAAAGGTTTATCCAGATCATACAAAATCATTATAGTGCAGTCAGTATTAAGCTAAATACCGAAAAATCCCTTAACCATTGGGTCTTTCTTTAATTGTAAAGATCGGTTAAGTCCCTTCTTGACCTCTAATGTAGTATATAAATATACTTGCCCAAAGTGTAACTCTGGGACATATGTGGGATCTACGAAGAGGTTACTGAGGGTCAGACTCTATTCCCATCGTGGAATAAGTTTTCGCACAGGAAGTAAGCTCTCCAACCCTCAGTATTCGAATATCAGGAATCATGCACAAAAGTTTGCAAACCCCATATCGAGAGAGACGATTTTTGCATCATAGGGCAAACGCAAAATCCTCACGAACTACCCATTCTAGAGTCGTTGCTCATTAAGCAGCTAGTTCCCCTGCTGAATGCCCAAACCTCTTCGATCCAACTGCACCTTAATTGAAGTGTCTCCTGTTTTCTCTCGTCTCGTGCCATTCAGTCTTCGTCTCTCTGAACTGAAGGTTGGTCGGCGGCCTTAGCTTTTAAATATGTCTTTGTAACTGTAAATTTTAGTCTTTTTACTGCTTTTTGGTTATTTAAAGATGTTCATTGACAGATTCTTCATTGACAGATTCCCAGAAGATGTAATAAAGGTAACATTACGAAACGTCGGAATAAAGATAAGACAAGTGTAGAAAATCGCCTGTTTCCTTAGTCACCTGTGATATGCTGTCGTCCTTGGTCTTCACCTATCTGCACCTTGGTTGTGTCTCACCTCTGGATCGAACCCAGGTCTTTCAATTGAAAGGCAAGGGCTTGCCCAGGTAATTCCTTGGGTGCAGTTGCCCTCAGGTTCCAACTTCTTATGACTTGTATGGCAGCGCCCTTGCCTTTCAATTGAAAGGCCTGGGTTCGATCCTAAGTTAAGTATTCCTTAGTTTTACCAGACCACTGAGCTGATTAACAGCTCTCCTAGGGCTGGCCCGAAGGGTTAGACTTATTTTACGTGGCTAAGAACCAATTGGTTACTTAGCAACGGGACCTACAGCTTATTGTGGAATCCGAACCACATTATAGCGAGAAATGAGTTTCTATCACCAGAAATAAATTCCTCTAACTCTTCATCAGCCGGCCGGGGGAATTGAACTCCGGCCCATCGAGTGACAGTCCGAAGCTCAACCGACTCAGCCAACGAAGGGCTGTAGGGTTCGATCCTGATGTGAGTCAGAAATTTATTTCTGTTCCACACGTGATTGTGTGTTGATTATTTCTATCTTATATACATATATGTATGCATATATATATATATATATATATATATATATATATATATATATATATATATATATATATATATATATATATATATATATATATATATATATATATATATATATACAGTATATATATAATATCAGTTCTGGAAGTCTTACGCATCACCTTGTACCTCAGTCATCAGCAGATAATAGCAAACAGGTCTATTAACGAGAAAAGACTTAATTAAGCAACCGAGCAAAACTGACACAAAAAAATAATCCCCCCAACCTATAGTATATAACTGAACTGAGAATCACCCAACGAGGATAAAGTTCTCATTAACCAGCGAACCGCTCCGTAATGCCTTTAACTTAGGCGTCCTCGTCTTTCATTAGCTCTCGCTAACGACCTGAGTTAAAGAAAGAGAAAGGAGAGAGAGAGAGAAAGAAAAAAAAAAGAAGGGGCGAGGTAATGGAATTTGTTACCAAACTGGCACTTGGTGTTGACAAGGAAGCGTTCAGCATGTTAAATGGCTTCCTTTCCGCATCTCATTAAGGGAGTCGAGAGGGAGCTTTTAGTGGAGTTTTATGGAGCGACGAGTTCCGTTGCCGCTGTGTTATTGCCTTATTTCGGAATGTCATTAGTTATCTACCTTTTTTCTTTTTTCCTGTTTGTTGATAACGGCTGGGTACTGCTTGTGATGGATTATAGTAGGGACTAGCTGGAATGGGTTATGAAAAAGGGAACAGTGCCGGTATACGCATGAACACTCGAGGCCACGCAGTGTAATAAAATATATATATATATATATATATATATATATATATATATATATATATATATATATATATATATATATATATATAATTATATATATATGTATATACATAATTATATATATAAATTTTATATATATATATATATATATATATATATATATATATATATATATATATATATATATATATATATATATATATATATATATATAATCATGAATTTAAAAATGACGCTTAATATCAAATCCACGCTGCCTCGGGAATATCCCCGATGGGGAATTATCACCGAAGGGGAATTTTTAAGTGATAAATGGACGGGCACTGAGTGGTAACGTCGACTGGAGTTGCTGGATGCGTATCTGTGTCGCGGGATCGAGACTCGGCAGTGCCCGTCCATTTATCACTTATAAATTCCCCTTCGGTGATAATTCCCCATCGGGGATATTCCCGAGGCAGCGTGGATTTGATATTAAGCGACATTTGTAGCTTCATGATTGTATATAAATCACGGTGTGATAAAAAAAAAGTCATATATATATATATATATATATATATATATATATATATATATATATATATATATATTTATATATATATATATATATATATATATATATATATATATATATATATATATATATATATATGTATAATTAGTCTTATTCATCATCAAAATGGTGTTTTAGAATAACGAAGAGCTTAAATTTATCGTTATGGGAACGGACAATGTTACTCTCTGATTTCATGTTTAAAGTTAGTAAGCCAGATAGCCCACAATTAATTAATTAATTAATTAATTAATTAATTAATTAATTAATTAATTAATTAATTAATTAATTAATTATATAATTAACATGAAGAAACAACCAATATACCGTGGTTCATATGGATTCCCATAAGGCTCTTATTAATGAAGAACTGAAACAAAGTAAGCACACTTACCTGAAATTTTACTTTGAGAGTTGGTAATGTGAAACTTACAACAATTAATCTAGAGTGTGTTAATGCTTCGCCCGGTGTCTGTCTTAAAATTTTTTTTTTCTGTAAAGAGCATACAGCCAAACCGATTCTTGTATATAATAATAATAATAATAATAATAATAATAATAATAATAATAATAATAATAATAATAATAATAATAATAATAATAAAGCCAAACCGATTCCTGTAGAGAAGAATGTGAATAATAATAATAATAATAATAATAATAATAATAATAATAATAATAATAATAATAAAGCCAAACCGATTCCTGTAGAGAAGAATGTGAATAATAATAATAATAATAATAATAATAATAATAATAATAATAATAATAATAATAATAATAAGCCAAACCGATTCCTGTAGAGAAGAATGTGAATAATAATAATAATAATAATAATAATAATAATAATAATAATAATAATAATAATAATAATAATAATAATAATAAAGCCAAACCGATTCCTGTAGAGAAGAATGTGAATAATAATAATAATAATAATAATAATAATAATAATAATAATAATAATAATAATAATAATAATAATAAAGCCAAACCGATTCCTAAAGAGAAGAATGTGAATAATAATAATAATAATAATAATAATAATAATAATAATAATAATAATAATAATAATAATAATAATAAAGCCAAACCGATTCCTGTAGAGAAGAATGTGAATAATAATAATAATAATAATAATAATAATAATAATAATAATAATAATAAAAATGTAAACCGATTCCTGTAGAGAAGAATGTGAATAATAATAATAATAATAATAATAATAATAATAATAATAATAATAATAATAATAATAATAATAATAATAATAATAAAGCCAAACCGATTCCTGTAGAGAAGAATGTGAATAATAATAATAATAATAATAATAATAATAATAATAATAATAATAAAGCCAAACCGATTCCTGTAGAGAAGAATGTGAATAATAATAATAATAATAATAATAATAATAATAATAATAATAATAATAATAATAATAATAATAATAATAAAGCCAAACCGATTCCTGTAGAGAAGAATTTTAATAATAATAATAATAATAATAATAATAATAATAATAATAATAATAATAATAATAATAATAATAATAATAATAATTCAGCCAATTTCATCATAACACTAAACTTAATTAACTCAGAACATACCAAGACTGTTCTGTTTCCTCTCACTCAATTCGTTTGGGGGAGCCAACATGACAGGTAACCTAATTATGTTTTGTGTCAGCAATGGCAAAAAATGAGATTAAAGGAGAAAGTGTTAATAAAAAAAAAAAAAGAATTTCTTTCATCCCAAAAGGACGAGGGGGCGGGAAGGGGGGAGGGGGAGGGGGGAGGGGAAGAACGCCAATTAAGAAGATGGAGTAGGGAAGGTATTTCCAGCAGTAAGGGAAGATAGGCACTTCATGAAGGGGTTTTCAAGTCTGACACCTTCAGTGCGGAGAATCTCCCATAACCCCGTCCAACCCCTTGCCCCTTAATCCCCCCGACCCCCTCCCACCCCTGTTAATTCTGACTAATGCATACGCGAAGAAGCTTCAAAACGATCGCAGTTATAACCCAATTCATCCCGTCGCTTCCCCCGCTTTGATTGCCGCATTGAATTCCTTTTGCCTGTCAGAGCATAACCCATTTTTTGAAAATGATAAATGACACTAGTATGGGAGAGAACAGGAGGGAATTCATCAACTAATTCATCAAGGGAGGAGGTTGAAGATCAATGAATCAATCGCCCATTCACCGCTCCTGTAAAACTTCTGAGTATTACTCGTGGCGGGGGACAGAAGGATATTTGAAAGGGTAATCATTCGGAGCATTCAAAGGATGCGTTAACGGGAGGGCTTCGGTAAAACGGCTATTGAAACGGTCTAATTAATTGGCATCATCGTCGTCGCTTCTCTGGAATCGTTCTGCTGGTTATATTTTGTTAAACTTTTTGGTAGTCTTTTTATTTATTTTTTTTAGCAGTCTGGTTCAGTTAATGCTTCGTCGTAAGCTTGATTAAGCTGGTAAGCCACACTGCTGAATAATCGTAACTTTAAGCAATCGTAATGAAGACTAAATAATGAGAGAACTTGGTAATAGTTCTGTCGATCACTAATTTGTTCGTTTTGTCTTTGTTATTGAAATGCTTTTAATGTGTATTATGTGTTTCTTCATTATAACATTCAAAGATAAACTGTGATGCAAGGCTGATTGATTGATTTGGTTTTCAGAATGTTCTGCTGGCCACTTTTTACCTGTTATATACGAATTATATATGAATTCGTAATGGCCACAATGACACCTTGACTTCTCGATTTCTTCGTTTCGGATGTAAGGCTTTTTAGCAACAAGTGTGTCCAAAAATTGGTATGAAAATAACTTAAGAGGTCTATATGGTTTTTATATATGTATGTATGTATGTATGTGTATATATATATATATATATATATATATATATATATATATATATATATATATATATATATATATATATATTATATGTATATATATGTATGTAATATATATATATATATATATATATATATATATATATATATATATATATATATATATATATATATATATATATATATATATATATATATATATATATATATATATATATATATATATATATATATATATATATATATATATCAGGTGTCACACGAGTTTATGCAAATTCTTCAGGATAGAAAGAGGTATATTTGAGTGGAAAATGTTCTATAAAGATACGCATTTAAGGCTTCGTTTGCAGTTGAAGAGAATCTTAAAATAACCGTTTATCACTAGCACTAGTCTCCGACGAGTAAGATGGTGTGTGGGATGTCGGAGTACTGAGGGTATGGGAGGGGTAGGGAAGGAGGATGGAGTGATTAAATGTATTCTCTAGATAATAAAAAAAAAATAATAAATGCATCATCTAAACCCTCTCTCTCCATCAGTGGAATCCACTGGACACTGATATGGATAGGAATCTCCACTTCATCAAAAATAGGCTCATTCATTAGGTACTCATGAAAGATCCAAAATGTGCTGTTCAAAATCTTTCCCTCTCAAAAGTATTCAATAGACACTAGTTAAAGGCTTAGGCCTAGTCATGGTTCCCGTGATGAGGCGGCAGGACAGAAGGCGCTGGAATTCAGCGATCACAAATAAAAGTTGCCAAGCAATATTTACACTACTTAATACATAAAGTCATACTGTGCCGCTCTAGGCCAATCATTGAAATTAAAATACCTGCAAGAAAAAAAAGTCATAAAAGACAAGCAATCCACGTGTCTATTTACTCCATCACAGACTACTCCGACCTCCCGTTAACAACCTCCCTCGCCCGAGAGTAGTTTTAATGATGGATGGTTATTTTAAAATTCCCCTCACCGACAAACGAAGCCTTAAAATGCATATCCTTATAGAACATTGTCTACTCAGAATTACTCTTTCTTTCATTACCCGAAGTATTTGCATAAGCTCGTGTTAAACCCAGTCTACATACAGTCAGGTTAAATTGTATTGGCTGGCATATTTCGCCCGTCACCTAGGCAGGATCAGCAACTGCTGTTAGAAGTTTCCTATGGTAAAAATATTAGAAAAATCTTTCTAAGATTAGAAAATTAAAGTTGACAATTATTTGTATGAAATTCAGAGTATAGGACGGTAGAGTAAAATTCCCTTACGTGCTCCTTAATTCGATTCTCCCTTGTTTTCGCCATCGAATAAAAATATGAGGGAGAAATTGACAAAGTAATGGGAATGCACGAAAACAAAATCTCCCCATTTTTATCATCGATGGACGTCAAACCTTTTTTTTTTACCCCAGAACAGAAAACAACGACGTGGGTTTTCCAGGGAGATTAGCACGTCCGTAATTAGGAGAGGGATGTCTAGGAAAAGAACGCCCTCCCCCCTTTTTTTTTTTTTTATTCAGAGCTCCGAGAAACCTTAATCAAACCAAGATTGATATTTCGTTATGAATTTCCTTTTTCGAGATGAAAGCGCCGGTCGCTGATGTAGAGGCAAAACTGCCCCCTGGCGGATCTTCCCAGGGGAGAAGAAGAAAGCCGAGGTAATTATTGGTATCTAAAGGGTTAGCCTCTTGACTGATTTGTCCCCGTGGTTCTCAGACTGCGTTGTCAGCTCTAATTCCCCTGGTGGGTTTATATTTAAATTTTCTGGTTGAGATGGAAGAGGGGTCACTCTCCCGGTTGAGTGGTTGGGGGAGGCTGGTGCAAAATAAAGAGAAAAAGAGAGCAAATGATTTAAAGAGAAATAGAGAGCAAATGATTTAGAATGTTTAAATGCATTTTCTTATATTCGATGCCACATAACTTTTTGTCCTTTGAGTCTCGAAGGGAATACGATCATAAAATCATACACATTACCTGGAAGGTGCCAAACGTTCAACCTGGCGCCTATGACCTGTAAAGATGGATAACGTACGTCGTCTGTCAGGGTTAATGAAAACGGATAATGGAAATTTTAATTTTATCGTTATGAAAGAAACTAATAAATTTTGATGCTATGCTGAACATTGCCTCCTCGATCATTCTGTGCTATTCTTTTCCCTGGTGGGGGAAATAGGATAGAACCAGTTGCCAAAGCTGAGTCACTGTGGTCACTGGCGGAAAAGGAAGGCAAGAAAATATCGAAAATGAAATGTGGCCACGAAAGGCCCCCCTTTTTTTTATTTTGTGGAATTGAGGCTTGAGTGTAAGGACACTTTTCTCATTATTTCCTGTTTCTTTGAAAGTTAATCCAGTATCGTTATAGGATTGACTGTGCTTATCTTTTTGACGAAAGCACTAAGAATGTTTAATTTTAACTTACAAGTAACGATGACTGGGTCTAGTATAATTTATATGCAATATAAAGACATTATTATTATTATTATTATTATTATTATTATTATTATTATTATTATTATTATTATTATTATTATTATTATTATTATTATTATTTCACTTCACTTGTCTATTAATTATGAGAAAAAATCAGTCACTCCCACTGTATAATTAAAACGGTCTCGATTATGAAATGTTTCATTAAACCGTGAGTTATTTCGAAATCATTCCATTTTTAGTATTTTTCCATTCTTTTAATCATTCGAGTTTCACTGTCTACGAATATATAGGCCAATTAAATCTCGACGAGATGAATTGAGATCTCCTCGACGCTGGTTTTCTTGGAGTTTATTTTTAACCTAACTTTGATCCCCAGCATAATAACATTGCGTCTCAGTGAGGGATCTGATGACCTGAATTATAATTTAAGATTGAGGTTATTAGTCTATGGAAATATATTCGTCTGGTATTTTTAGTTTTCTGTAAAAGAAAGCTATTGAGATGGCTTTTTGTCTGTCCGTCCGCCATCAGATCTTAAAAACTACCGAGGCTAAAGGGCTGCAAATTGATATGTTGATCATCCACCCTCCAATCATCAAACATACCAAATTGCAGCCCTCTAGCCTCAGTAGTTTTTATTCTATTTAAGGTTAAAGTTAACCATGATCGTGTGTCCGGCACCGCTATAGGTACCAACAACACAGGCCACCACCGGGCCGTGGCTGAAAGTTTCATGGGCCTCGGCTGAGAGTTTCATGGGCCGCGGCTGAGAGTTTCATGGGTCGTGGTTGAGAGTTTCATACAGCATTATACGCTGTACAGAAAAGTCGATTGCGCCGAAGAAACTTCGGCGCATTTTGTACTTGTTTATTTTGTAACTGTAATCTGCCCGCTCCCGATATGGAACAGATTTTCGTATTTTGTTTTTAAAATCGTGATAATTATATATTTTTGAGTTATCCCTCACAAGTCCGGGCATTTTCAGAAAAAAATAAAAGGCCTTTACCTTTTCTGAGTTAATTAACATAAAAGGGGTTCCATTTCTTTTAGTCTTCACCATAAATACCGTCTTCTGGATGACGAGAGAGAGAGAGAGAGAGAGAGAGAGAGAGAGAGAGAGAGAGAGAGACAGACAGACAGACAGACAGAGGTAGAGGAAAGAGAGAGAGACAGAGACAGACAGACAGACAGACACAGGAAAGAGAGAGAGAGAGGGGGGAGGAAGGAACAGAAAGAGAGAGAGAGAGAGAGAGAGAGAGAGAGAGAGAGAGACAGACAGACAGACAGACAGACAGTAGAAGAAAAAGAGAGAGACAGAGAGAGGAGAAAACATACAGAGAGAGAGAGAGAGAGAGAGAGAGAGAGAGAGAGAGAGAGAGAGAGAGAGAGAGTAAGGAACGCCGTTTAAAGTTAATTTTGCCCTTGTCATTACCAGCACGTAATGAGAAACGAAATGACCGCGGGGAGGAAAAACATTTCGGTGATGTTATTGGGTTAAACGAGCAATGAAATCAAATATCTCAGAAGACCAAATGATTCATTGCCTTTTTGTCAAGTGCAGAACAGAAATTGAGGGAAATGTCATGTCGACAGTAAATGCTCTAATTGTGTCTTATGGCAATGCCATTTGTTTTTTTTTTTTGTTTTTTTTGTTTGACATTTGTCCTATTTGCTAAGCGTCTGAAGGCGATTACATAATGTTTACCAAATTAATGTTTATTTACGTGGTTAAAAATGTTCACCGGATGTTCTTATTGGGACGGTGTCATGTTTATTGTATATTATCATATTTGCTATACGTTTCATGGTAATTTTAATGATGTTTAACAAATTAGTTGCTTGTTTACTTGACATTTGAAAATGTTTATCAGATGGTCTTATCGGAACAGTGCTAGTTTATTGTGCATTATTCATCATATATTTGCTAACGTTTCATGGAAATTAAATATTTACAAAATTAATATTTGCTTACGTGGCATTTGATAATGTTTATCAGATGTTCTTATCGGAACAGTGCTAATTTATTGTACATTATTCATTATATTTGCCAACGTTTCATGGAAATTAAATATTTACAAAAGTAATGTTTGTTTACATGGGATTTGAAAATGTTTATCAGATGTTCTTATCGAAACAGTGCTAGTTTATTGTACATTATTCATCATATTTGCCAACGTTTCATGGACATTAAATATTTACAAAAGTAATGTTTGTTTACATGGGATTTGAAAATGTTTATCAGATGTGCTAGTTTATTGTACATTATTCATCATATTTGCCAACGTTTCATGGACATTAAATATTTACAAAAGTAATGTTTGTTTACTTGGGATTTGAAAATGTTTACTAGATGTGCTTATCGGGAAGTGCCAAGTTCATTGTTGTATACTATTCACCATATTTGCTAAACGTTTTATGGTTATTTCATAATGGTTATCATAATTTTATGCTTGTTTACAAGGTGCTCTTATCGGAAAAATGTCAGTTGAGTGTATAGTATTTTCATCATATTTGCTGAACGTTTCTTTACGTGGCATTGAAAAATGTTTGCCAGATGTGCTTACCGTGAAAATGTATTATTCATTGTATTAACCAAATGTCGATAACAATTATTTGCCATACCCATTTGATTATAACAATCAAATATGATAACCTTGTATTTGGGAGTTTAATAATATTTACCAACTGTGTTAATTGTGGTGAAAGGAATGAATTAATATTTACCAAATGTTACAGTTTTCGAGAACGAATTTTAGTCAGTTTTACGGGATCTACTGAATGGGGAGATGGTAAGTTGATGGTTAAAAATTAGAGTGTATTATCTTTTAAAATACTGTTTCAGTCTTTTTAGATACCCTATATTTCTCGAATAAAAAACAGAAGTATGATATATATATATATATATATATATATATATATATATATATATATATATATATATATATATATATATATATATATATATATATATATATAGATATATGTGTATATATAATATATATATTATGTATATATATATAAGTATATATATATATATATATATATATATATATATATATATATATATATATATATATATATATATATATATATATATATATATATATATATATATATATATATATATATATATATATATATATATATATATATATGTGTGTGTGTGTGTGTGTGTGTGTGTGTGTGTACGTATATATACGCACACACACGTGCCCACATGCATTCAAGACCTCTGAAGCAGTATATAACTGGTCGCACATTGTTGCTCTTGTAAAAGATGTCGATGATATTATCTCATATTTCAGTTCAGTTTGCTAGAATCTCATTATCCCTTCTCGATTTTTCCCAAGTCCAACGGAAACGCAATATTATACTGGAGCATCATAAAAGGTTAATGAAGCAGGTAATTACAAAGGTTCTTTGTTGTGAGAAATCCTTTTTTTTTTCACTCTCTCTATTCGAGTGACCTCATTTTACAATTATTTGAAAATATTCCGTAATATCATTTGCTTCA
>NC_089758.1:20511733-20561733 GCF_040412425.1 Macrobrachium rosenbergii
TATATATATATATATATATATATATATATATATATATATATATATATATATATATATATATATATATAATATATATATATATATATATATATATATATATATATATATATATATATATATATATATATACACAGTATATATGTATGTATATATATGTGTGTATGTGTATATATACAGTATATATACACACATATGTACGTGTGTATGTATGTAGCCTATGTATATATACAGTATATATACATACACACAAAATGTATACTTTGGTGCTTGTATGTGCGTGTTTATATATCGCATTTCATCATTGATTTCGTAATAGAGCTATTATATCATGAAGCCTGTCAAAGTTTGGTGACTGAAATCCAATGAAAGCAGCAAATATATTTAAATTACATCATTAATTTCATCATCAGACGGTCATATAAAATACCTTGATTATTTTTGTCTTTTCATTGTATGTTTAAGTGTATTGTATTCCTTGCATGTTTCTAGAGTCCATTACATTTATTAGTTATTGACCAATGAATTAAAATATTAGTATAGAATTCTGATTTATATCACTATTGATGGAAGGTAAAAACAAACCAGACCCGAACTTTATTTCATAGGACACAAGTTCCATTTATATTTCTACATCGAGTTCTTGATGTAGGCCTTTTAAAAATCCAGCGACTCAATCAACCGAAAAACATAATTGAAAAATAAGGTGAGCGAAGACACATCCAGTCTGTGTTTGCGAATATCAAACGCTATCCTGCAGTCAAGATTGTAATTTAGCTTTAGATAAAAAAAAAAAAAAAATATTCGATTTTTACAACCGAGTTGATCATACTTTCCTGGGATTGGAGTAACTTGATTAATTCACTCGTAGACTCCGCTAACTCCATCCGCAGCAGAAAGATAAAAAAAAAAGAATTAAAATGAATTCTTCATCCGCCCGAATAAGCAAGTTCTTCTCCCGGGATGTTTATTTTACTTTTGAATGTTTCACTTGCTCGCTCGACCAAATTGAACCTGCAGTGATGGAACACAACCGGCTATTTTCTCCTGTCTGTTTGGGATGTAATTCATTTCCGGATATTTGCGGAGGTATTCTTGTTTAGCATTCGTTCTACTGCGCATGCGCAAGGATGGCGGGAGGAAGGCGTTCACTTAGAATCTGTGTTATGCTTCTCCTTCGTCTTCTTCTTCTTCGTCAGTAATTACAGGGTACTTTCCTGATGAATTTATGGTTCAGATATCTCTCAACACTTTCTAAAAGTATAATGCATAACTGGAGCTCTCTTTTTGCTGTCCATTTTCCTTATAAATCTACCTTTTCCAAATTATTGAAATAGTCTGTCAACCCCAGTCTCTCTACTTTCAAAAATATTTTTCTTACACACAAGTACAGCACCAACTTCGAATAACTTGAGAAAAAAAAATTAACCTCTTTGAAAGAAACGTGTCTACGACATATTCTCACATGTTTTCAACATTCCTGTCAATTTGTCAAAGCAATATACCGACAGAACTTTTCTTTAAATTTTTTGGGGTATTTCTAACGACTGATGTATTCTATAATATAAATATATATATATATATATATATATATATATATATATATATATATATATATATATATATATATATATATATATATATACTATATATATATACACATGAGTGTGTATTTATGTATTTTTAATATAATATGTATATATGTGTGTATATACATATGAATATATATGCATGTGTGTATATATATATATATATATATATATATATATATATATATATATATATATATATATATATATATATATATATATATATACACGAGTAAGTCAAAAGTTCAGGAAAAATTCAATATACTCTTTATTTAAGGAAATTCAAACATCATTTTTCTACTTATATACCATCTAACTCTATACACTTTTTCAAGGCGCTGTTTCCACCTCTGCAACCCTTCTTTGTAGAAATTTGGGGCCTTTCTATTAAACCATGTTGAAACTGCATGTTTAGCAGCATCCAAAGATTCAAACCGGACTCCTCTTAAGTGTTCCTTGAGTTTTGGGAACAGGAAAAAATCTGAAGGAGCAAGATCAGGACTATAAGGAGGATGTGGAAGAGTTTCCCACCTAAATTTCCGTAGGATTTCTCTTGCAACCCTTGATGAATGTGCTGGAGCGTTATCATGATGGAACAAAATTCTACGGTGCAACTTTCCTCGACGTTTTTAGCCAATGCAGTCTTCAGTTTTTGCAAAACACCTTTGTAGTAGTTACCGATGATTGTTTTTTGTCCTTCAAGGAAATCAATCAAAATCACTCCTTTGGAGTCCCAAAACACTGTTGCCATAACCTTCTGGGCAGATCTCGCCACTTTGAACTTCACTGGTGCAGCTGAACCTCTTGGTAACCATTGCTTTGATTGAATTTTACTTTCTGGGTTATATTGACGGATCAAGTTTCATCTCCAGTAACAATCCGGTCAAAAACTCTGATTCATTTGATTCAATCTTCGTTAAAACTGCAAGAGAAAGTTCAGCTCTTTGATGCAGTTGGTCTTCGCGCAACGCTTTTGGGACCCAACGTGCTGAAAGTTTACTCAAACCAAGATTTTCATTTAAAATTGAAAATGCGGAACCATGGGAGATCCCAGTTTCATTAGCTATCGTATCGATAGTAATCCGACGATCTTCATCCACTAGATTCTGCACCAAAGCCACAATTCTTTCATTTTTGCAGTCGATGGTCTTCCCTCTCTTGGGTTGTCTTTGAGGTCCTCCCGACCATCCTTAAATCGCTTTATCCAATCATAAACAACTGATTTAGATGGAGAAGAATCTCCATAAACTTGTTGCAAAGCTTCAATAATTTTTCCTGGTTTCCAATCAAGCTTGGTCAGGAACTTGATGTTAGCTCTCATCTCAAAATTTTTTTTTTCCATGGGTTCAAGAAGTTACTTTTCTGAAGCAGATGTTAACACCACAGTAGCAAGAGGATGACTGAGGTAACAAGTCTATATGGATCACTACATCACAGATAATTGTTTACCAAGTATTTGGGTTTTTCATTCCTGTGTAAATACATCATTCAACAATTTTTCCTGGAACTTTTGACTTACCCTCGTATATATATATATATATATATATATATATATATATATATATATATATATATATATATATATATATATATATATACTGCATATATGTGTGTATATATGTATATATATGTATATACATGTATATATATATATATATTATATATATATATATATATATATATATATATATATATATATATATATATATATATATATATATATATATATATATATATATATATATTAATATATGTATGTATGTACTTGAGAACTCTTGCTTACATGTACATACCAATTAATCTCTTAAATATGTATATAAATAAGGCCCGTTTACCCTGCCTGTTAAATATGTATAGTGTACAGTAAAAGCAATTAAGGGAGAAATAAATACAGACAACCAGAAAAGATATTAAGCATAATAATATATTTTCAACAAATAATAAGTCTCAGTGTACCAAGGAAAACTCAACTCGAGCAATAAGAAAAAATAGCAAATGTAAAACATCATTAAAGATTTACCCAAGTAAAAGAAGCTTTCGGAGCATTCAGAGCAAAATAAACAAACCCGGAGAGAGGATGGTTATGTGACTCGGGCGAATGGAATGCGCATCTAGTTTCTCATTTCATTTTCTTTCAGAAACGAATGAGTTCGAAGCCAGATTTAAGGCTCTTAATTTAGTTGCTCCAATAAATGTTCATGCTCAGATAAAAGTTTCCCACAGAAATCTTGGATAACGGGAGGGTAAATTAGAATTTTGGACACAACGTGGGGTGTTCATGCTGGCAGACATATTCGTAAATGAAGAAAATACTTGTTTTAGTCAACTGCAGATAATTATGCATTGCAAGTCGATGCCCCGTAGAGGGGTAGTGTCATCAGTGCAACTCGTTCGGTGCACTGTAGGCATTACGTAAGGTTCTTTGCAGCCCCTAGCTGCAACAGCATTCGTTTCTTTTTTACCGTACCTCCTTTCAAATTACCTTTCTTCCATCATACTTTATTAATATATATATATATATATATATATATATATATATATATATATATATATATATATATATATATATATATATATATATATATATATATATATATATATATATATATATATATATATATATACACAGTGGTGTTTTGGCAAATTAATGTGTGATTGGGCGCTTGTGTGTGTGTGTGATTGTGTGTGCGTGTGTTTGTGTTTATGTATCGAATTTCGTCAGTGATTATCACAATGAAACAATTATTTCAAGAAATCCTTCAAAGTCTGTTGACTGAAATCCCGTCTGGGACTTAATTATTTCATTATTAGTTTCATTAATGGACAGACATTATGAAGTACCTTGACTGTTTGTGCCTTTAAATTTTTTGCTTAATTCTTTTGTATTCATTTAATGTTTCCACAGAGTCCATTACATTTATTGGTTATTGTCCAGTAAATTAAGACATTGTTATAGAACGTTCGGAAGGAAACCTCCAATTACATATTAATATCTAGTAATTAAAATTTCATTTACTTTACATAATTCAGTTAAGTCTCGCCACTCCAAACCGAAAACCGTAATAGAAAAATCACTTGAGCTCAAAAAACTTCCAATCTTTTTTGAGAATATCAAACGCTCTCTTGTAGTTTAGTCAAGATTGTAATTTACATTTACATTCTAAAAAAAAAAAAAATATTCGATTTTTACAGCCGAGCTGATGACACTTTCGTGGGATTGGAGTAACTTAATTAAGTCAGTCGTAGAATCTGCTTACTCCATCCACAGGAGAACGGTAAAAAAAAAAGAGGAAAATTAATTTTTCATCCGCCCGAATAAGCAAGTCCTTCTTCTGGGATGTTTATTTTCCTTTTGAATGTTTCGCTTGCTTGCTCGACCAAATTAAACCTGTAGTGATGGAACACAACCGGCTATTTTTCCTGTCTGTTTGGGATGTAATTCATTTCCGGATATTTGCGGAGGTATTCGTGTACATCGTTCGTTCATACTACGCATGCGTAAGGATGGCGTGGAGGAAGTGTTCACTTGGAATTTGATTATACTTCTTTTTCTTCAACTTCTTCACATTCAGTAATAACAACATAATTCCCTTAATGAATTCATAGTTCAAATATCTGTAGACAATTTTCCTCCATAAACAGTATAATAGGATATAAGGTCTGTATTTACAATAAGTCTTTAATTTGTAAGTCTACCTTTCCATAAGATCTGCAACCAAAATTTGAAAATAGTTTATCAGCCCCAATCTTTATTCTTTCTTCTTTTAAACATAACATATTTGTTTCAAGCACAGCACCAATTTCAAAATGTTTCAAACTGTATCTAAGCTCTTTTAAGAGAACGCATCGAGGACTTATTCTATTATGTGTTTTTACCATTCCCATTAGGTTTCTCATAGGGAATATATCGATTAAAACTTCCTTTTCATTTGTTCGGTTGAACTAACAACTGAATTTGTATCTGATTATACACACACACACACACACACACACACACACACACACATATATACATATATATATATATATATATATATATATATATATATATATATATACAGTATATATATATATATATATATATATATATATATATATATATATATATATATATATATATATATATATATATATATATATATTTATAAAGCAAAAGGTTTGCATACACACTCATGCACAGACACATGTATATGTATATGAGTGTGTGTTTGTGTGTGTCCGCGTGTGTGTGAATCTTTGCTTACATGTATGCACAATCTCATCTCTTAAATATATATATATATAAATAAGTCAGTGCCCACTGCATGGTAAACAATATAAATATAATCATATGGTTAACATGGTTAACAATATAAATGGTTAACAATATAAATATAATCATGGTTAACAATATAAATATAATCATATAAAAAATGCAGACATCCAGGAACTATGTCAAGCATAATCGTGTAATTTCAACAAACGATAAAGGTCTCAGTTTACCAAGGAAAACTCGACTCGAGCAGTGAGAAAAAAACAGCAGATGTAAAACATCATTAAAGATTTACCCAGGTAAAAGAAGCTTTCGGAGCATTCAGAGCAAAATAAACAAACCCGGGGCGAGGATGGTTATCTGACTCGGGCGAATGAAATGCGTCCCTATTTTCTAATTTCATTTTTTTCAGAAACTAATGAATTAAGCAAGATTTGAGACTCTTAATTAAGTTACTTCCATAACTGCATATTCAGATAAACGCTGCCTCCAAAAATGTGACCACTTTGGATATTTGGAGGCTAAATTAGATTCCTGGGCACAATGTAGTGGCATTCATGCTTGCAAACATGTTCATAAATAAAGTAAACACTTGTGTTTTAGCCAAGGGTAGATCATTATACTTTGCTGCTCGATGTTTCCCTTTGCTTGAAGTCAGTGTCATTTGAGCATCGGCATCCTGCAGAATTTTACTCCTAACAAACTTATATATATTTTTTTATGGTACAAAACTGAAGATAGCCTGTTCGTCAATGTGATGACACCTAAGGAAGGGCACATGCATTAATAGTTTTCTGTAAGAGCAAACTATTGTGCCGGCTTTCTCTGTCCGTCCGCACTTTATTTTGTCTACATTTGTCTGTCCGCCCCTAGATTTTAAAAACTACTGAGTCTAGAAGGCTGCAAATTGGTATGTTGATCATCCAACCTCCAGTAATGAAACATACCAAATTGCAGCCCTCTAACCTCAGTAGTTTTTATTTTATTTATGGTTAACTTTAGCCATAATCTTGCTTCTGGCAACGATATAGGATTGGGTACCACTGGGCCATGGTTAAAGTTTCATGCGTCGCGGCTTATCAGCATTATACCGAGACCACCGTAAGGTAGATCTGTTTTCGGTGGCCTTAACTATGCGCTGAAGCGGCTGTACTGAAGACTCGATTGCGCCGAAGAAACTTTGGCGCATTTTTTACTAGTTAATATTTGTCGTTGCTTTTAGTGGGTTTTCTGAAAGTTGTGGTAACACATGCTGTCACATCCCTTATGAGATGCAAGTTTTCTACCATTAAAAAAAAAAAGATTGGTTGAATAGTAGCATGCAGCCATCAAAGTGATCAGATTCACCAGCGGTTCTCGTACTCTTTTGGCCCATGCACCCTTTCACCATATGTCAGAGTGTTATCCTCCCCCCGCCCTTTCCAAAATTGTTAGCCTCAAAAGGTGCTTTCCAAATAATATTCATGTAGTACTAAAAATCGTTAATGCAGACCGATGCACACTGCGTTTTGTGTAGTTGTAGAGCCAGTTTGAGCCTGCCAATCTGTGGTCACAATTCTCCTCCTGAAACTCTGAAATCCGCCCCCCGCCCGCCCCCGCGTTGAGAACCAGAAAGCGTAGTTACCAAGGGATATTCGATCTCTTTGATATTTACACAGAACAATAAAAGGAAAATAGGAATATCGGAGAAAGCAAGGAATATTGTAACTGCAGTTATCAAATATGCAGATCTTACTTAACTTCTCTAATAAAAAGGATCATTAATATGCGCAGTAAACTTTTTGCACCTCACGAATCAAAGGAACATTGCTAAATATATATCAGTTTGATATTATCAGAAAACTAACCCCAGAGGAAACTACATGAAGCAGAGAAGATAATTTTCTTTTTGAAGGCATATTTGCAGTTATGATTATTTACTAATTATCTCAGGGATTTCCAAAATTAATGCCAACGGAAATAGTGAGAGATCTGTGAATGTAAATTACATGTTTTATGAAGAAAAAGGTGGAAGAAAACAGTATTAGCCTGATTGCGTAGCCGGAATGATAAAATGAGAGAAAATAAATAAATCTAGTACTCCAGTATAATAGAGTTTAATATATTATGCTAATTATAAACGGATCCTTATTCATGTTGAGCAATATTGCTTTGCGTAATCATTCAAGTTTTCATTTTTAGTGTCTATTTATTGCATACCAGGAATCCATTACGTACACACATAATATATATATATATATATATATATATATATATATATATATATATATATATATATATATATATATATATATATATATATATATATATATATATATATATGTGTGTGTGTGTGTGTGTGTGTATATTATGTATGTATATTTATATATATACACATATATGTACGTGTGTATGTATGTATATATATATATATATACAGTATATATACATACACACACAAAATGTATCCTTTGGTGCTTGTACGTGCGTGTTTATATATCGCATTTCACCATTGATTTCGTAATAGAGCTATTATATCCTGAAGCCTGTCAAAGTTTGGCGACTGAAATCTAATGAAAGCAAAAATATCCTTAAATTAAGTTATTAGTTTCATCATCAGACAGTCATGTAAAATACCTTGATTATTTTTGTCTTTTCATTGTATGTTTAAGTGTATTGTATTCCTTGCATGTTTCTAGAGTTCATGACATTTATTAGTTATTGACCAATGCATTAAAATGTTAGTATAGAATTCTGTTTATATCACTATTGATGGAAGGTAAAAACAAACCAGACCCGAATTTTATTTCATAGGACACAAGTTCCATTTACATTTCTACATCGAGTTCTTGAATTTTATTTGTATGATGTCGGCCTTTTAAAAATCCAGCGACTCAATCAACCGAAAAACATAATTGAAAAATAAGGTGAGCGAAGAAACATCCAGTCTTTTTTAGCGAATATCAAACGCTATCCTGCAGTCAAGATTGTAATTTAGCTTTCAATTAAAAGAAAAAAGAAAATATTAAGTTTTTACAGCCGAGTTGATCACACTTTCGTGACGCTGCGTTAACTTAATCAAATCAGTCGTAGTAGACCCTGCTAACCCCATCCGCAGGAGAAAGAAAAAAATAAAAAGAGGAAAATTTATTTTTCATCTGCCCGAATCAGCAAGTCCTTCTCCTGGGATGCTTATTTTCCTTTTGAATGTTTCGCTTGCTCGCTCGACCAAATTAAACCTGTAGTGATGGAACACAACCGGCTATTTTTCCTGTCTGTTCGAGATGTAATTCATTTCTGGATGTTTGCGGAGGTATTCTCGTATATTTATTCGTTCTACTGAGCATGCGCAGGAATGGCGTGGAGAAAGTGTTCACTTGGATTTTGATTATGCGTCTTCTTCTTCTTCTTCTTCTTCTTCTTCTTCTTCTTCTTCTTCTTCTTCTTCTTCTTCTTCTTCTTCTTTGTCAGTAATTACAGCTTACTTCCCTGATGAATTTATGGTTCAAATATCTCTCAACACTTTCATTCAGTAAATTGCATAACTGGAGCTCGCTTCTTGCTGCCCATTTTCCTTAAAAATATACCTTTCAATAACCTCTACTCCCAAATTATTAAAATAGTCTGTCAACCCCAGTCTCTCTTCTTTCAAAATATTTTCTTGCACACAAGCACAGAAGCAATTTCGAATAATCTAAAAAACGAAAAAAAAAAACTTTTAACCTCTCTGAAAGAAACGTGTCTACGACATGCGCTGACATTTTTTCAACATTCCTGTCTGGTGTTTTTTTCTAACGACAGATGTATTCTATGATATATATATATATATATATATATATATATATATATATATATATATATATATATATATATATATATATATATACGTACATTACGTATGTATTTACTTTAGAACCTTTGCTTATATGTATAAACCAAGTGATCTCTTAAATATTTATATATATATATATATATATATATATATATATATATATATATATATATATATATATATACATACATACATATACATATATATATATATATATATATATATATATATATATATATATATATATATATATATATATATATATATATATATATATATATATATATATATATATTAAAAATTCTTTGCACCTTACCTTCGACCCCTAGCTGCAATCCCTTTCATATTACCTTTCTTCCATCTTACTTTAAATATGTACATATATATTACTATATAAATATATTTGTATATATATATATGTATGTGTGTGTGTGTTTGTCTGTGTGTTTGTTTATATATCGAATTTCATCAGTGATTACCATAATGAAACAATTATTTCAAGAAGCCCTTCAAAGTTTGTTGACTGAAATCCTGTTTAAGCACAAAAAAATCTGGCTTCTGGGACTTAATTTTGAATTAGTTATTAGTATCGTCAATAGACATGACGTTATGAAATACCTTGACTGTTTGTGCCTATAAATTTTATGTTCAATTATTTTATATTCCTTTAATGTTTCCACAGAGTCCGTTAAATTTATTGGTTATTAGCCAGTAAATTAAAACAGTGTTATAGAACGTTCGGAGGGAAAGCTCCAATTACATATTAACGTCCAGTAATTGAAATTTCATTTACTTACCGTTGGTTAGTTAAAACTCTCACCGCTCGTGCAACCGAAAAACGAAATAAAAAAAATAATTTGAACGTAAAAAACTTCGTCTTTTTGAGAATATCAAACGCTCTCTTGTAGTTTAGGCAAGATTGTAATTTACCTTTGCATTCTAAAAAATAAAAAAAAAGAATTCGATTTTTACAGCCGAGTTGATAACACTTTCCTGGGATTGGAGCGACTTAATTAAATCAGTCGTAGACACTGCTAACTCCATCCGCAGGAGAAAGATAAAAAAAGAGGAAAATTAATTCTTCATCCGCCCGAATAAGCAAGTCCTTCTCCCGGGATGTTTATTTTCCTTTTGAATGTTTCGCTTGCTCGCTCGACCAATTTAAACCTGTAGTGATGGAACACAACCGGCTATTTTTTCCTATCTGTTTCGGATGTAATTCATTTCGGGATATTTGTGGAGGTATTCTCGTACATCATTCGTTCATACTACGCATGCGCAGGGATGGAGTGGAGGAAGTGTTCACTTAGATTTTGAATATATTTTTTCTTCTTCTTCTTCAGTATTAATAAATACTTCCTTGATGAATTAATGATTGAAATATCTGCCAACACTACTTCTTCTTTCGACCTTACTAATCCTGCTGTATAGCAGGGTCGGCCGCTCGAATCAACTTTATCCATCTATTTCTATTCATTGCATCTTCTTCCCCTCCCCCCTCCCCCCCGTCCCACCTCACCCATATCCCTCCTCACTACATCCATTTATCTGATCATCCGTTGACGCCCCACACTCCTCCTCCCATCCATCACTGGCATGTTCTTAGCTCTCTTGATTGGTTCCACCTCCTCTCTTCTTATTACGTGGCCATAGTATCTGCCAACACATTATTCAGTAAATCACATAGCTGGAACTGTTTTTGTTTGCCGTACGTTTCCCTTGTTAATGTACCTTTCCGTAACATATGCACCCATATGTTTGTAATAGTTCGTGAACCCCAATCTATCTTTTTTTCAAACACAATTCGTTTCTTGCACTCAAGCAAGGCGCTATTTCCAAAAACCTTAAAAAAAAAATTTGCGAACACGACATTTTCCGATATGTTTTCTGTTGCGGTCAGAAGGTTTTTCACAGCCAGTACATTCGATGAAAAAGTGCTGTTTTATTTTTTCCGGTACGTCCAACAACACACATACACACATACACACATATGTATATATATATATATATACATACACACACACACACACATATATATATATATATATATATATATATATATATATATATATATATATATATCACACACACACTATCTATATATATATATATATATATATATATATATATATATATATATATATATATATATATATATATATATATATATATATATATATATATATATATATATATTACACACACACACACACACACACATATATATATATATATATATATATATATATATGTATATACACATATATATATATATATATATATATATTATTGTATTTATGTCTGTATATAGAGGGAATAAAAGAAGGGGCTGGATATATATTTGGTCATTATAGTATTGCAGCGAGAGTTGGTTTTGTAGGTTGAAGTGTAATTTAAATAGAAAGCGCTGACAACTCGGCTGTAATTATAGCCTCGATGAAACAACTAAGTCTATAAGAATGGAACGAAAACGGTATTTGCATGACTCATTGATGGTTCAAGTTTAAGAATCCCGAAGCATGATTACACGAGGAATATGCAGATTCAGTACCAAACGTTTGTCGGTATCGCTAGGTAGAAAGTCCTATGGAGGTCAAAGAAAATAGAAAGGTTGACAAGGAAATGGGTTATCAAATAAAGGTGGATAACAGAGAGAAGATAAACTGCTGTATGTGATGTATAGAAGAGCGCCAAATCTCGACGGTGCAAGATTTTGTGCCTGCTTGTGAAATTGACTCCCTGGATTTGAGAAGGTAGTTCAGTAGTTATGTATGCTTGCGTGTGTCTGTGAACTGCGTTCCCTTGCCCTTGTTATTGAGAAATATCCGTCGGGTCTTTATCTAGGACTATATTTCTTGAGAGTCATTATCTTTACGACATTTACTGTCTTTTGTGTTTATTTCTACGGCAGTCCCTAACGGGGTTGTACTAAACACGCCGCAAAGGTGGATACATCCCGGCTTAAAACCCTTTGGGGGGGGTCACTATTTAGGAAAGATCCGAAAAATGTGTTAATTAGTGAACTGGAAAAGCATTTCAAAATCACAGGTATACACTCAGCCAGGGTTAAAACTGTTTTCCTGTTATGAGTTATTATTCATATAATTTCTGTAAAATCTTCGTTGCAAAGGCACCTGCCTGTGTCGCATGTTTTAATGTGTTTTTGAGTTTCATATAAAAGACGTGTGCCCGAAGAAAAAGGAAATTATTGTCATGAAGAAAACACTGCGCAATTTTTCTTTTTTTTTATCCTGTTTTCAAATTAGTATATTTATAGGATGACTTATTTTCTTACTTTATCTCAAATTGGGTATAAAAGCTTAGAGCTTAATGTAGTTTCTCCATTTGGAAGTTATTATACCGGAATTGCATTATTAAACTTCTGATATCAAATTACATTACCGTATGATGAATTATATTTGAATCAAAGTTCTGTGTTGAAACATGAGTTGTAACTTGGTCTAAAATAGAAATAAAAGAACCAAATTATCCCGTAATAAATAATCAAGTAAATAAACTAACGCGGTATCATATTTAATGAACAACTCCTCTTGAATCAATGAATTTACATGAACCAACATTAGTAGATTAGCCCCGGAAGAAAAATTAATCAAATGTAGTGTTTATTTTGCCACTGAAAACAAATTAATTTTTGGTTTGCAATTTGACTTCCAAGATGTTTCAGTATTTCCCTGACCTGATGCACTCTATTCGTCTCTCATAATCTCCAAAAGGATTCTTTAAACCTTCGACAGACTGGATCAAAAATTTCCCGGAAATTGCGGTAACTTAATTAAACGACGCCATGTTGGCCGCTTCATTCACTTCTATTTAAAAAAAAATGAAAAGAAAATAAACACATTTCATGTTCATTTAGATAAGATAATCATCTTCTCTGGGGTTGTGTGTTTGTGTGTGTGTGTTTTTCTCTGAATAGTTTACTTGCTTGCTTTACCAAATTAAACTGGTAGCCATGTTGAAACAGGGAGCGTTTTTCTTGAGTCCTTTTTGGCAACATTTTCTTAGGGGGCTTGTCTCGTTTCTGGCTATTTGGAAAGGAAATAAGTCCGGATTTTACGGCTCAATATCACCCTCTCTCTCTCTCTCTCTCTCTCTCTCTCTCTCTCTCTCTCTCTCTCTCTCTCTCTCTCTCTCTCTCCTCCCTGATACCCCCTCTACTCTCTCTCTCTCTCTCTCTCTCTCTCTCTCTCTCTCTCTCTCTCTCTCTCTCTCTCTCTCCTCCTGATACCCCCTCTACTCTCTCTCTCTCTCTCTCTCTCTCTCTCTCTCTCTCTCTGTCACCCGCTTCCCAACCCCCACCGCTCTAGGTGCCATTGATGCCTTACCCCCACAGTATTCTTTTCCAGATAATAAGTCATATGTATACCGAAATTAGGTGTATGATAAATTCGTAAAGTTACTGAGTCTAGGGCACAAGCAGTCCCGTTTCAGGGAAGCTCTTCCCTCCCCCAACACTTTGGTGCCCTTGGGTGCTAGTGAGGTATTACCCCAACAGAATTATTTTCCAGGTAGTAAGTATGCATGCTAAGGTTGGCTGAAATTACTCAATGTTTTTCAGAGTTATGCTGATCCATTTATATACATGTATGTATGTATGTATATTATATATATATATATATATATATATATATATATATATATATATATATATATATATATATATATATATATATATATATATATATATATATATATATATATATATATATATATTATGTGATATGTGAAGTGATCGATTCTTCTCTCACGCGTTAAAATTTTCCCTCACTTCTCTCCCAAACATTGTTCTCACCGTCATAGTTTTCCTCTCACCTCGCGTGTGTCCTAATTCTCGGAGTTTGTTTGCTTCAATTCGCTCCAAAAACATTTTTTCCCGACAAACTTTCGCCCAGTTCCGGCTCTTAAAGTTTTTCTTTTTCTACCTTCGTCATTTCCTCATAACCAGTTCCTCTTTAACCTAATTCTCGACCCTTCGGAGGAAAAATGCTAACGAGACAAGCCTAACTGAAGAAGATTCTTTTTCCAAACTTGGAGAAATCTTCCGGGTGGCTCTTTTCAAAAGAAGTTTCTATCAGAACCTTTTGGTTTTCAAAAGCTATGCTCTTAGGATGGCTTATCTCGAGTTACTAACGCTACTCTTTTATATCGTTTATAAACTAATTCAGCATCATGTTAAGTTGTAGTTTGTCATTTATTTTGTCGGTTTCATTTGCTGGTTATTTTATTTTATTTTATTTTTTTTACCTTTTGGTTGCATTTCAAAATATTCAAGAGAATAATCCTAACTCTGTTTTTCAGAAATATTTTTCCACCTGGTAAAATTACATAGGTACTGTTTTAATTCAAGCAGTAAGGTAAATACCATTTTTCTGTCGGTACCTGTAGGCCTACTGTATGAATCGACCAGTCACTTAATATGGTCGTCTTAGAAACAGTTTTAAAAATTGGGACATTTAAAGGTTGGCAAACACAAAACATTTCATGTGCGTCAGCTCCCGTCTCCGATCAGAAACTGTTAGTAAACCATCACATATTAATCTCCACATGCCTCATAAACGCCGTAGTGGTGGGGTAGTGCTGTCAGTGCACCTCACGAGGTGCTCTGTATGCATTGCTCAAGGTTCTTTGCGGCATCCCTTCGGCCCCTAGCTGCAACACCTTTCATTCCTTTTACTGTGCCTCCACTCATATTATCTTTCTTGCATCTCGCTATCCACCCTCTCTTAACAATTATTTCATAGTGCAACTGCGAGGTTTTCCTCCTGTTATACCTTTCAGGCTACCTATTCTCAATTTTCTCTCCAGCGCTGAATGACCTCATAGGTCCCACTGCTTGGCCTCTGGCCTAAACTTTATATTCAGTTCAGTTCATTTCACATGCCACATAAAACAAAGAATCTGCATTGAAAGAACATAAGAGGACTCAATCAGGACTGCGTGCACTCGGCACTTCTCTGGATGTAAATTAAGCAGCTCTCGAGATCAATATCCAATACAGTTCTTACAAAGGAGAATTTGCATATGCTAGAAATTAAGGCCCGAATTACGGAAGGGGAATTAATTTCCTTGCGAATCGGATTCAACCTTGGCGATGATATGAGTTCAACAACCTGGCCACATATTAGAAGTAACGCCCTGATACGGGTAGATGTGTTTTAGAGAATAAAACATGTAAAAAATGCGCCGAAGTTTCTTCGGCGCAATCGAGTTTCTTGTGCAGCCGCTACTACGTACAATCAAGGCCACCGAACATAGATCTATCTTTCGGTGGTCTCGGTATAATGCTGTATGAGCCGCGGCCCACGAAACTTTAACCACGGCCGGTGTGGCCTGGCCTATATCGTTGCCAGAAGCAGGATTATGGCTGACTTTAACCTTAAATAAAAAAAAAATACTTAGGCTAGATGGCTGCAATTTGGTATGTTTGATGATTGGAGGGTTGAAGATCAACATACCAATTTGCAGCCCTCTAGCCTCATTTTTAAGATCTGAGGACGGACAGAAAAAGTGCGGACGGACAGACAAAGCCGGCACAATAGTTTTCTTTTCAGAAAACTAAAAAAGGCATAAAACAATTTGATGTGTAAAATTTGCAAATTGCATTTCACCGTGTCTTGTATTTTCGAAAATATATAAAATTTTTCCCCTTCCCCAGTGTCCATATTTTATTGGGATTTGTGAATTTATTCATGTGTACTGCATCGCAGTTATTTTTGTTACTCTTTTATTCTCATATTTATATATCTCTGTGCATTATCAATTTATTTACCTTCGACATTATTTTTCTCAAAACTGTTATTCATAAAATTAATCTTATTCTTGTCAGAATTGTAATGCATCAGTGAATTTGCATTATTGCATGCTAATGCTACTCAATTCGAAGTATAGGTTTTTTGCATAATTAATAAATTTCCAAGATTAATTTTCCTTGTTATTTAGTTTTGTAGGAATATTTGTGTGCGCATATGCATACAGACGTATACGATTAAATCTGCGTATGATGAAGTGAGTAATTGTGTTATAACCTCAGTGCCTATTTAATTTTCAACAATTTCCACTTTTTTATTTGTAATTATAAATTCATCTTTTTCTTCATATAATTGAAGTATAATATATTTGTTTTACGACTTTTGTGGTGTCTTTCAGTTAAACACAACTGCATTTGTTTTTTGCTGTACATAGTCCATTGTTAGTGTTCATACTTGAAAATATTCTTAGAAAAGTATGCTTATGAAACAAGTGTTCCACTGAAACCGACATTTTTCAGAGTAAAATGTGAACACGGCTCTCTAGCATTAATGATTTTATCCAGTCCCTCTTGGTAATCATTTCCTCGGAAGTAATTGCTAATTATTTTCAGTAAAATAATTATCTGATCTTAAAAATACTTTAGCTTAGCTTATTGCAAAAAGAACATTGTCTTCCCTTACATCAAATGACAGAAACGAAGTCCTGAAAGTTATCTTGTAAGGTCCAACGTGGACCCCACAAGCCGTCATCTCACCTGGCTCGCTAATCTCCTCACAACATCTCGGCACGCGAGACCCGCGGACGCAAGGAACACAGCATACTTCACGCATCATTTATACATATATCTCCATTCATATTGTTGTCATGTTACATGTATCTCCATTACCACACGCATTACAATGTCAGCATTTCAGCCGTATGTACCATAGCTTCAGCCATGTCTTGTGTATCAATTTATATGTATATATTCATCTGTCAACTAACACAAACGATTGTGTGGAGACCTCCGTTTTCGTTCGCTTGGTGTCGGACGCTATATTTCCGCTAGGAAGAGTTATTGACCCGTCGTTTTGTTGTTTGAATAAATTGGTAAGTTTGTAGACGCTGACTCTTACTCACGCCTTCGCTACAATCTAATACTGGAAGAGAAAACATGAAATATGAAATTTTTGTCCGCTCACGAAATGCCTGTATTTCTTTTATGGTGCAAAGTTGTATATTCAAAATCCAGAGGGATTCGAACAGTCAGCAATCTCTGACGCGAGATTATGAATTTCATATACGCAAACCTCGAAAGCTCTTTCTCCATTTAATATATTAACACCATTTCCGAGCGCTCATATCCCAACTCGTCCTTGTTCATGACACTGTAAATTGTATTATAATGTTGTTTCTGTGACAGTTATTAAATTTATGCGTGTTGTATCTCTTTGACTTGATTCTGACTTCGTACTGAAATCCCCCTTTGAACATCATCAGGTTATTGTGGAAGGATTAAAAAAAAACAAAAACGCATCAAAATGTAAACGCCGAACTTTAGCCAAGGCATTAGATTCTCGGATTAAAGTTAGGAATTGGGTCGAGGAAGCGATCATGTCCGAAGATATATAATTTTTTTTTTATTTTATAGACCAAAAAGAGAGTGAGTCGGGGAATTCGTAAGTGGATTGATATAATAGTTTGCATGCTGTCTGAGGGAAAGTGATTCCAGTTACTGAATTTACGAAATGGGAGACATTTTATTCATCTGATGACTGAAGAAATCTTTCATGTTGTTGAATTTTCATTCTGGAAAACAAAGAAATTATTTCGACGTTACTGAAAAAGAAATCTGAAATATTATATTGACGAAGTGGGAACGTCAACAATTCAAACCTTATAAAAACCCAAATGTGTTATTAACTTAATGAAAGTGAATATTTTTATTTAATCATAAAGACATGTTTCTTTAATTGGAGGAAGCCTTTATGGAACCGGTGATGCCGTACTAAAAGACGATAATATTTGCTGTCTCTCGAATTTTCTATGGGTGACAACGCATATGAATAGGTTAAAAGGGAGTTTTAGTTTGAGTTGGAAAAGAGGTAGAGATTCCTACATCATATATATAATGTCCTTTCAACTGTTTCTCACTTTACTACATCCATACGGCATTTAACAGTCATGGATATATAATACTACCTTGTCTCTGGGACAGTTATAACCCAAACCAGTCACTCTCGTCTACATATTTCACATCATCAACCTATTTTTTTATTCTGAAAACTTTGAATCCCTCTCAGTGAATGATTCTTTATACCAGACATTTTCAGCATCACCCGTATTGCATCTGTATACCTTTTACAGTAAGCTTTTTAGTTTTCTGTAAAAGAAAACTATTGAGATGTCTTTGTCCGTCCTCATTTTTTTGTCCACCCTCAGATCTTAAAAACTACTGAGGCTAGAGGGTTGCAAATTGGTATGTTGATCATCCACCCTCCAATCATCAAACACACCAAATTGCAGCCCTCTACCCTCAGTAGTTTTTATTTTATTTAAGTTTAAATATAGACATAATCGTACATCTGGCAACGATATATGGCAGGCCACCTAAGGGCCGTGGTTAAAGATTCATGGGCCGCGGCTCATACAGCATTATACCGAGACCACCGAAAGATAGATCTATTTTCGGTGGCCTTGATTATACGCTGTACAGGAAAATCGATTGCGCTGAAGAAACTTCGGCGCAGTTTTACTTTTTTTTTTATAGGTAGCCTATATGTATACCACACAGCATTTTTCCCTGACTCCTATAAACACTTGATCTTTACACTGCTCTTCCCCTATCACTCTATCTGTCCACAGCCTCTCCAAAATCAAAATTCTGCCATCCGCCTTCCCTGCTATTCTGAGGTATGGTGAATCTCGTATTGATACTCTTAGCTAGATATTTGAGAGTATAAGAATGTCAAAATTCAATATATATATATATATATATATATATATATATATATATATATATATATATATATATACACACATGTATGTGTTTATATCTATATATGTATGTATATATAATTATGTAATTATATATATATATATATATATATATATATATATATATATATATATATATATATATATATATATATATATATATATATATATACACACACACACACATACATAACGAGTGATCAGGGTTTTTGTAACTTTTGTTGAAGAGGACGCATTATGCGAACGGATAAATTCAGTTATTGACACAAGAGAAGAAAAACTAGCTTCCAAAGCGTATTGTTTCATATTTATTCCCTACTTGTTTTATAAATCCGTTTGGGAGATTCGTTATCTTGGATATGTGTAAACATACGTTATTTAGTGCGTGCATTTCTCTTAGCCGAGGTTTGCGAATAGCAATTGCAAGCAAGAGATTATTCATTCATAAGTACAAAGCCCGAAAGCTCTCACTCCATTGAATATGTTAACGCTATTCCGCGGCGTTAATATCCGAACTCCTCCTTGTTCATGAAACAATAAATTGCATTATAATGTTGTTTTGGAGACAGTTATTAACTTTACTCACGCACTATATCTTTGACTTGATTCTGACTTCGGCTTGCAATCCATTTTAACTTTGGAACTTAATGAAATGATGCGGAGAGAATCTGAATGCAAATGTTAAACTTGCATTAGATTCTCTGTTGAAAAATGGGAGGTTCTTATCGTAAACAAAAGGCGTAGCTCAGATTCCCAAGGAAATGTCACTCGTTCTGGAAAACCTGAAAGGCGATAAATGAAAGTTTGTGAATGAAAGATCTGGAAGTGTTGTAGTGTAAATTCTACGGCAGACAATATATTTCCATTACTGAATTTTGTAAGTTAATCTGCAGGTCATTGATTTACTACAGAAGATTCTTTCAAGTATTCATGACTGGTTATAGGGTCTAGCAATATTTATGCTCCTCCAGGAGAAAAAAAAAAATGATCAGTCACCGAATCCATGAACTGGAAAGATATTTATTTTTTCTACCGCAAATGAACTCTTGAAAAAATATTTTAAGGTCATTTATCTTTATAATCGATTCAGACTATTTCTTTCCTCTCTCCTCCCTTGATCGTAATGTCTTTTGACTATTCATTCTTCCTCATTATCTGCCTTTCAGTCCACCGGATATTGAATTTAGATTCTTTTACGAAAAACAAAACTAATTCCCAGAAGCGTAATGGTCATAGTTATTCCTGTCCCATGAAGTCTTATGTTTGAGTGATAATTACTTTTGCACGAGGGTACAAATACGTCATTAAGTGCGTTGTGCTAACACCGAGGTTTGTGAATGGTAATCTCAAGCATGAGATCTCATAAAGAAGATTCTTCATTGTAGAGTGATACATTTTAAGATTAATAATCACAGTGAACGATTTGGAATACTTCTTGAAAATCAGAGCTCCTTTTGGCCTTGTGTGCATTGTAAAACACAAAAAAAAATCCGCTTGATTTGTCGTTTCATATACGACTAGTATTCCTGTACTCTTCGTAAATGTCCCATTTCAGGAATAGAATCTAAAATGGAATTCAGTTTTTGGTACACGAGAAACGAAACTAACTTTTAAAAACAAAATTGTTCTTAGTGTTTTTCCGCCTGTTGCAAAACTTCTATTTCAGCAAATATTTGTTTTGCATGTGGATACATATACGTTATATATTGCGCGCAATGTGCTTCCGCTGATACAAGTGAATAGTAATCTCTAGCGTGAGATTATTAATTCACATACGCACAAAGCCTCAAAGCTCTAACTCCATTGAGTATGTTAACGTCATTCCGCGGCGTTAATAACCAAACTCCTCATTGTTCATGAAACAATAAATTGCATTATATGTTGTTTTGGTGACAGTTATTAACTTTACGCACGCACTATATCTTTGACTTGATTCTGACATCGGGCTGAAATCCATTTTAACTTTGGAACTGAATGAAATGATGCGAAGAGCATTGGAATGCGAATGTTAAACTTGCATTAGTTTCTCTGTTGAAAAATGGGAGGTTCTTATCATAAATAAAAGGCGTAGCTCAGGCTCCCAAGGAAATGTCACTCGTTCTGGAAAACCTGAAAGACGATAAATGAAAGTCTGTGAATAAAAGATATGGAAGTGTTGTAATGTAAATTCTACGGCTGACAACATATTTTCCGTCCCTGAATTTTTAAGTTAGTCAGTAGGCCATTGATATACTACATAAGAATCATTCAAGTTTTCATGACTGAACACAGGCTACAGTAATTCTTATGTTCCTGAGGCAGAAAAAATGGGAGCATGTCAAGATCAGCGAACCAACTCACAGCAGGGTTCGCTATTCTTTACAAGAAGGTTATTGGGTTCGTTATTCTTTACATGGGAATAATCGGGTTCGCTGTTCTAGACATGAACACTTCGGTACCAGACATTTGATCCTCCAGGGTCTAGTACTAAACAAGGTGAAATAACTTTGACCCCCACCCCCTCCTGCAAGGGCTAGAACTATACACGGCGAAACAGTGCAGATGATCACTCTTTCGCCATGCTTAGTACTAGCCCTCATGTGGAATTGGAGTTCGTACCGGAAAGGGTTGGCCATTCTTTACATGGGGATCATTGGGTTCGCTGTTCTTGACATGGAGATGTTGGGTTCGCTAGTCTTGACATGATCCAAAATATGTTGTCGCCGAATCCACGAATTGGGAAAATACATTTTTGCTACCGTAAAGTAAATTAATCTTAGAATGATATATTTTAAGATTAGTTATCATTATAATCGATTTGGAATATTTTCTGCATTCGGTTCTTCCTCTTTCTCTAACATCTTCCTAGTCAAAGCTCCATTTGACCAATCATCCTCCTTCATTCTCTGCCTTTCAATCGATCAAAACCCGGTCTAATCCATGGTTTCATGTGAGTATTTTTGTTTTATTTTGCTTACCATGATTTTGATCTTATTCGATACTTTACATTCCAGTTCTTTATCGCTTCGTAAACTGAATCCAGATTTTCACGCGAGAAACAAAACTAATTCCCAGAAGCTTGATGTTCATAGTCACACCTGTCTGTAGCAAATTTGTATGTCTGTGATTATATCGCATGTGGGTACGCATTGGTTTTTTAGTGCGTGCTTTGTGCTAATGCCAAGGTTTGTGAATAGTAATCTCAAGCAGCAGAATATTAATTATTACGTGCAAAGCCTGAAAGCTCTCACTTCATTGAATATATTAACGCTATTCCGCGACAGTAATATCCAAACTCCCCTTTGTTCATGAAACAATAAATTGCGTTATAATGCTGTTTTGGAGACGGTTATTAACTTTATGCACTCACTATATCTTTGACTTGATTCTGACTTGGGGTTGTGATCCATTTTAACTTTGTAACGTAATGAAGTGATGCAGAAAGCGTCGGAATGCAAATGTTAGACTTACGTTACATTTTCAGCTCAAAAATGGGAGGTTTTTATCATAAAGAGGGCGTAACTCGAACTTTTAAGGAATGCCACTTGTATTGCGTAGCTTGAAAGGAAATACTACATCTACGCGAATGAAAAGGTCTGGAAGTGATGTGATTTATGTGAAACGCTGAGACTATATTTTCAGTTATTAAATTTATTAGTTGATCAATTTACCTACTACAGAAGAATCCTCAGTGTAGGCTACATTAATGCTCCTTTGGGAAGAAAAAGTTATCTAGTCACCGAATTCACTTATTAAAAAATTCTATTTTGGCTCTCTTGAAGAAAATTTCTTTTTTGTAGTGTGATATATTTTAAGATTATCACAGTGAACGATTTGTTGTATTTTTCCCAAATCATATTTCCTTTTAGCCTCTTGTGCACGTTAAACCATCAAAAATCCATTTGATTAATCGCTTCATGTACGAGTATTGATATACGCTTCGTAAACGTCATATCGACGGAATAAAGCCTAAAATGGAATTCAGTTTTTGATGCAAGAGAAACAAAACTAACTTACATAAACGCAGTGTTCATAGATATTATCTGCCTGTTACAAGCTTACATTTGAGCGAATGTTTGTTTTGCATGTGGGTACGCGTACTTTATTTAGTGCGTGCATTGTGCTTCCGCTGAGATTGGTGAATAATAATCTCTAGCATGAGATTATTAATTCATACGCACAAAGCCTGAAAGCTCTTATGCATTGAATATGTTAACGCTATTCCGCGGCGTTAATATCCAAACTCATCCTTGTTCATGTGAAACAATAAATTGCATTATGATGTCGTTTTGGAGACAGTTATTAACTTTACGCATGCACCATACCTTTGACCTGATTCTGACTTCGGGTTGCAATCCATTTTAACTTGGGACCGTAATGAAATGATTCAGAGTGCATCGGTATGCAAATGTTGACGTGCAATATATTCTCTGCTGAAAAATGGGAGGTTCTTATCGGAAAGAAAAGGTATTGTTCGGACGCTCAGGGAATTCAAATTCAAATTCAAAAAAGTTTATTGACATACATCAAATGGAGTGTAGCAGCGTGCTGCTATACCCACCCACGAAATTCAAAATAGATTCTAGGCAAAAAATGTAGCAAAAGCAAATACCAAACTACAAAGCAAACTTTAGTATAATGCAAAAGAAAAAAAACAATAAGCAAATGTCATACAAGAAATTACAATAAGCAAATGTCATACAAAACAAAAAATACAATAAGCAAATGTCATACATAAAATTACAATAAGCAAATGTCATACGAAAAAAATACAATAAACGCTCAGGAAAGTGTCACTTATTTTGCAAACTTGTAAGACGATAATTCAGAGTTGTGAATTACTCTAACAGAAATCTATGACTGAAATATTGATCAGTAATTCATCTACTACGGAAGACTCCTTTACGTTTTCACTGCTTCAGAACTTGGCAGACAGTGAAGCAAACTTGCTAATAATGAAAGATTTGGAAGTGTTGCAGTTCATATGCTACTGTTGAGACTGTATTTCCTGCTGCTGCAATAACGATTCGTTTAACATGATTTTTCCAATTTACTAAAATCCTTTATTTTTATGTTGTTGCTACTGGAATGTAGGCTGTAGCAATTTTCGTGCCTCCCCAAGAGGAAGAGTATTGATCAATGTCACCAGATCTCGCTCTTCTTCTTTCAGTCGTCTGTAACACCTTCCGTCGCAGATGATAAGATACAACATTTAATTTGCATGGACTGTTTACATACAACCCTTTCGAGTTCATTCATCAGTCTCGGCAATTTCTCTGTTGCAATCCTTTCCCAGCGAATCATTAGCAAATTTCAGGCATTAAAATCTGGTTCTGTAGCCTATTCAAGTTTCTCTGTTGCAATCCTTTTCCAGCGAATCATTAGCAAATTTCAGGCATTAAAATCTGGTTCTGTAGCCTATTCAAGTGTCTCCTTTCGTTCTTTTTTTTTATAGGTCCATCTGTGTTAATATTAAGCAGCCAAAGGTACTTAGTGCACTCTTTTCCAGTATTTTTTGTGTTCAATAATGTACTAAGTTAAAGTTTCATCACTTAAAACCGCCATTCTATTGTGTTGTTTCTGCTCCTTTTCATCTGCAGGTTCATCTTTATTCCATTATTATTATTATTATTATTATTATTATTATTATTATTATTATTATTATTATTATTATTATTATTATTGCACTATAAGTAGGCAGTGTGTCACCTCGAAATAGATGATAGAGACAAATCTCTCCTCTGGGGATTTGAACCGCTGACCTGCAGTTCGCAAGCCCAACTCTGTTATTATTGTGTTACTGTTTTCATTGCTTTCCTCTTGAAATTCGTATTGTAATATTACATTCACCAGAAGAAGAAAAAAATCGTGTAAATCGTGAACTCGCAGAATGGCGGAGAAATTTACATTTTCCATCACGAAATTCCGACTAAGCGACCTGTGTTCCTCGACACAATAGCATTGTTCTTTTCAGTCCGAAACGAGTATCGTAATCAAGACAGTATGAGACCGATTCCGTTTCCTTCCTTACCTTAGTAATGTCCCTTAATTCCCCATTAATATGTAAATGGCTCGATAAGTTCCTTGGGACTGGGAATGAACCTAAGGTTCCCGTTAGAGTAAATTTGGAGTAGGAATCTGTTGAAAGCTTAAAATTGTATAATGAAATAGGCGGGGACACGATTGGTCCTAATGTTCTCAGTTACAGTATCGTAAAAGAGAAAATCGTATGTTTAGGAATTAATAATTCAATAACCCCACGTAACTGAGTAGAAACGATTGAAACACGATTGTGTACCAGTTACAATAATCCCCTCTTATTTATTTTGCCTATCGCTATCTTAGATGATTTTGCATGATTTTAATTAAAAGCCGACGTAAGCACAGAAATCAGTGTTTGCTGGAGATGTGTTTCGGGAAACAAGAAATATAGATATGAGGTCATTGAGTTAATTCCTGTGTGTAGAAAGAGGATTAAGAATACTTCCGCTCCTTGGTATGCTGAAATGTACAAAAGTCTCTCTTGTTGTATAATGTTATTTTAACTATATCTTATAAAGAACTACAGAAGATTGGAAATCTAAGATCTGCAGCGTGCCAATAGACATGGAATATTGAAGAAGCAGTTACCATATACAGTAGGCCTATATATTACGTCTGTGTAGTATAATGAAATTAAAACAGCAACTGTTTTAGTAACCTACTATAGCTTAGTCTATTTTTTTTCAAACAGTTATTCTGGTTAATCTGGTGCTGTTTTGATGACAGGAATAATTCATGTTAAGTGCGGCTTGGCAAATATACCCCCATGATGCAGTTTGTTGAAGTTATTAGTTACCTATGCGTCCAAGCAGACTCATTTTAGATTCCCTTGCTCCTGAATATCTCCTGAATGATAAATTCAACATGGGAATGGTCCGTAAACTCAAGAGTACCCTTTGTGGTGACCCTGACTATCTCTAGTTGAAGTAGTCTGTTGATATTGTGAAGCTGGAAGACCCATTACTCGATTGACGTTGCACTGATTCCTTTAAAATATTGGAGGTACTTTTGCTATAAATCTGAAAAGTCAGCAGTTTATAAATATCTCTCTCACTTTGCGAATCGTCTTAATATTAACTATTGCTCTGGCCAGTCATGTGATAATCGCCAAGTGTCTTTTCACTTAATGAAACAATTCATTTTTGTACCTGCTTTTCAAAGGATCTTGCATTTCATATAATAATAATAATAATAATAATAATAATAATAATAATAATAATAATAATAATAATAATAATAATAATAATAATAATAACTTTTTGTAGCTTCGCCGTGTTATGATACAAGCGATGAGGTACATAGAACAAGTGCATTATAAATGGAAAATCTGTCAACCAAACATACATTAGATAAAGCGCTAATTTATTGTACCTTTAAATTGGAAAAAAAAAAAAAAAATTAGAATATCAAACACAAGGCAGAATCATTTCAATATATTTCCCAGCTTATAATGACTCATAAACTATGAACAAGGTACTTCCCCAATTGAAAATAACTAATAAACGGTGAATGACTCAATTAGTATCAAATAGAATCAAATACAGGGGAAAGCCATTTCAGTATATTTCCCAACTTATTATAGTTCATAAACAAGTTATTTTCCTAATTTAAATTACCAATAAGCAATGAATGAATGTGCTGTACCATGAGCGCTAACAACGATTACGTAAGTTAATAAAAACGTACAAAAATTAGAATATTTCCCAGCTTATAATATTCATTAATAATGAACACTTTATTTCCCAAATTTAAATAACTAGTAAACAGTGAATGAATCTTTTGTACCATGAGCAAGAACATCGATTATATAAGTTGAGGTGAAAGCATAATGCACTGAAATATCAAATATAATCAAATAGAAGGGAAAGTCATTGCAGTATGTTTCCCAACTTATTATAATTCATTAACAATGAACAAGTTATTTCCCAAATTTAAAATAACTAATAAACACTGAATGAAACTGTTGTACCAATCGGCACAAACAACGATACGTAAGTTGAGAGAAAAGCGTACAACGATGAAATATGAAAGTAATGAAAATCAAAACTAATTCTTACAATGTATCACGAAAAAGTTCGCACTCGAACTGCCGTTTTAATTAACGTAGCATATTCATCTCTCGTTTCATGCGAACGCGCAGCGAAGTTTATTGATGTATTATATGACATGGCGCAAAAATTCATATTTATTTTTCTATTTCACAGTGAAATTTTGTCAATGTTTTGTCTGTTCGTTTGCCGTCACTAACAAACGATTCTCTGGCTCTGATCAGCGCGCGATGTGTTTTTCGGAACCGTTCAGTCGAGCAATTTTTGGAAAAAAAATGTATAATTTTTTGTATTTTATTTATCGTTTCGGATATATTTATGATGCTGCTCTTACCAGATTATAAAAGTATTCATAATACATACAAATAAGACTAGATTTTAGATAAAAGTTTAAGATTTTATAATAGATAATTAGGCAAAATCAGGGTAAATGCAGATAGAAAACAGGAAAATAGTTAAGGAAAAGTCCTGAACAGTCAGCTTTCCATAACTGTTTCCTTAGATTTATTATCAATAATAGACTAGCCCCAAAGGGGTCAGTGCTGCCATTGCATTTCAAGCGGTACACTGTAGGCATCATCAACGGTTGTTTGCAGCGTCCCTTCGGCTCTCAGCTACACCCTCTTTACAGCCTTTTACTTCACCTCCATTACCACTTCCTTTCTTCCATCTTGCTGTCCAACCACTCGAATTCCCCTTTTCACTGTCTTCATCACTGAATGGCTGAAATCTAGGGCTTGGCTTTACAGCTACCTTTCATATAGACTTATTTCCTTCTACGGTGCGCCATGTGTTATCATGACTTATGTTACCCAATTATTTTACTTCTTACTTTTTGTCTCTTTACTTACATTTTTTCTTATTCCCATTCAAAGTTCGACTTCTATTTAGCAGACAGTATATCACTTTTATTAATACTGCACTTTCAGTTAGGCTGAATATAAATATGTAGGCAGTTATATTTATATCGCATATGGTGTTTCATATGATATTGTCACTTATCATCATCCTTTAATCTTTGACAGCTCTCATCGCCTCTTAAGCTAAGTTTCCCCCCCCCCCCCCCAAGTTAATTCAAACTAACATCCCGCCTCTAGTTGAAGCAATTGAAGCCACTTCCCCATAAATTCTAATTTCAGGAATTTGGGTCAGATCTTAAAAGTTAACCGGGCACTCCCTGCCATTAGCATATTAACGAGGGATTATTTGAACACAAATGGACCATACGCAGAAAAAAAAGAGTGTAACTCCTTGGCCTTGATCACCTCATTTGCTTCCCTTAAAGAGATGAAAATGCAGAACTATTGGCCAAGTTATGTTGGTATTTATGTTGGCGATTATCGTCTTCTGGGTCCACTTAATCAGGATGTTTTGAGGGTCGTTAATCTCTCTAGTGTATTTTGTTCGTATGGTAATTGAGGAGTTAGCGGCCGGAGTTTTGGGAACGGTAATCATTAAGCTTTACTTATTTTTTTTGTTTTTTTTTTTAAGATTTTAGATTATGTGTTTGTTGAAGCAAATTTATAGAGAATAATGAATGGTTTATTTAATAAACTAAAATGATGTGCTTCTTTGACAAAGTATATACTTAGGAAACTTTGATATATATATATATATATATATATATATATATATATATATATATATATGTATATATATATATATATATATATATATATATATATATATATATATATATATATATATATATATATATATATATATCGTATATATCAAAGTTTACTAAGTATATACATAATCTAAAAACTTAAGAAAAATATGTGTATATATATACACATACATGCATACATTAAAGTCCTCCTGGGCCTCTGTAGGCTCATAGGGCAGGCGCTGATCTCCTGTTTCTTAGGCCGACAGCCAGTGGGGACAGGTCCCAATGCCTATGACACGTGGCCAGTTATATATATATATATATATATATATATATATATATATATATATATATATATATATATATATATATATGTGTGTGTGTGTGTGTGTATATATATATATATATATATATATATATATATATATATATATATATATATATATATATATATATATATATATAATTAAAGGTTTATTTATTGAAATAAAAAGATGGATTTCTTCTCTGAAGATCACTTTTGTATAACAAGGTATGCAGAACAAATGTTCACAAATAGGTTAAAAAGGGGGTGTTCATGATTATCTTTTAAATAGCAATAGAATTTCTGCATTCTACATGGCTATGTAGGTTATCAAGGAATGAAACCGTGTTAAATAGAAGCTATGTAGATAGGGTAAAGAATACCGAGACTGAAATACGAAATGAAGAATATTTTATCTAATAATAAATTAGCCTGTGGAAGTTACTCAGAATTGTTTATTAACCGTCATTCTTTTGTGAATGCCATGTAACTTTCAAAGGTTCGTTTAGTAAAATCATGAAACGAATTGATACCACGGAAGAATAGGAATAATTTAAATTAAAATGAATGCAGAAAAAAATTTAATCGAATGGTGTTATGCTAATCGTACACATTACATAAACATTTATTTTTACATTTATTTCGTAAGGAGTACCTTAGATAGCGGAGTATGCTTTGATATGATGTTTTAGATTGAAATCATTATTTATAATTTGAGGAGCGGTATCCGGTAGCCATGAGAGGCCTGAGGGAAGGGAGACTGGAATTAACAGGTCATGAGTTTAGCTGAAATGCTAAAACGAATGGCTTTTGGTATCCAAGTTACGCGATGATTTGGGCTGTGTATATTGAGGAATGTAGCGTATTTCCAGGGGATTAATCACATACTGATGCTATGGAAGGAGAGGAAGAGGGGAGTGGAATAGTGGGAGAATTAAAGACGATTCATTGATTGATTTACAGTAAATTGTGTTACATTTACATTAAATTGTATGGTTGATTTACACTTAAAATGTATGGCTGATTTACAGTATATTGTATGGATGTCATAACTAAAAAGGTCTTCAACAAAGAAAAATAAGTAAAATAAACTTTTTGAAAACAGTTGCACCCACATCCACTGTCATGAAACAGCACTTCAGAAAAACAATACAATTTTAGCAAACATAAAACAAATAAGTTATTAAGCAAATTTAAATCATAAATGCCCTCAGGAAAGTATGCAGTTGCTTGAATTGTGCCATTAGAAACGAGTTACATTTTGTCAAGGCGTCCAGAAGGAAGCCTTTTCTGTGAACTGAAAAACGCTAATATGAGTAAAGTTTATTTCTGAATGAAAGAACTGATCTGTCCTTCGAAAACAAAGCAAGGAGAAAGTTTTAGAGTTTTACACTTGAAAGAATGAAACGGGCAACGAACCACGCAGCTGGAATATTGACTATTTTCTGCAGAGTAAACGTGAGACGAACCTGAGCGTGTCTGCATATTCTGCGTGTGATTTTTTTTTTTTTTAAATAGCATCCTTTTGCGAGATTTTTTGCATCCCTCTGCTTTTATTTAGCTTTTTAGTTTCTTTTTTTCAAAGATGGTAGTTATTAGTTGACGTTCTTAATTTATTATAGTACGCCATGCATCGAAACTAATTGATCGCGCTCTTCCTAGATATTAAAAAAGAGTACATTTACTGCCAAATCATTCACTATTTCCATCAACCCATGCTCTTTCATGGTTTCCACATCGTTAACGCATCTAAAACACTTTTCGTAGACGTTAATATGTATTCATCATCGTATTTTTGCAACCCGCATCTTTATCGCCGTCCGTGCTTTCATAAATACACACATTTCATCTCAACAGCTTCAACATTTTTACACTGACTCCATAAGCAAGCAAGTAAAAAATGCGCCGAAGTTTCTTCGGCGCAATCGAGTTTTCTGTACAACGTATAATGCTGCATGAAACTCTCGGCCACGGCCCATGAAACACTCAGCCGCGGCCTATGAAACTTTCAGCCACTGCCCGGTGGTGGCCTGTGTTGGCACCTATAGCGGTGCCAGACGCACGATCATGGCTAGCTTTAACCTTAAATAGAATAAAAATATTGAGGCTAGAGGGCTGCAATTTGGTATGTTTGATGATCGGAGGGTGGATGATCAACATACCAATTTGCAGTCCTCTAGCCTCAGTAGTTTTTAAGATCTGAGGGCGGAGAGAAAAAGTGCGGACGGACAGACAAAGCCATCTCAATAGTTTTCTTTTACAGAAAACTAAAAATTGCCTTAATAATCCTTGCAGACAGTTCAGCTTTTGCATACCCTCATCTCACTACTTTTTTTTCAAAATTCCTGTTACCTTTCTTGCCTAACCCATTGCGAGATTCTTTTCACTTTAAGGTCAGTCACGCCGTTAATTTCAGGATTTTCATAAGACTCAAATATCCGTCGTTACTTCTGATTATCCTTTATTATTACCTTATTCTGCAGGATATACTAGTACGTTTAAAAACTCAACTTCTTACGGGCACTTTCAAAACACTTTTACGAGTCTTTGTGGCTTTTCTTTGTTGTTATCCTTTAAATATTATTAACCTTTAACCATTAAGTACCCAGCATTGCTTTCACATTCCCATCTCGTTTCCCACAAACCTCTACTTAATTATTCCTTTTTCTGACTATTTCCGTGAAATAACCAACAAACATGCTGTTTGCAAGGCCTTTTTTGTATGCCAGTCCACGTCTCATTTTTTCTCACAAAAGGTTTACAATACCCTATAAGAAATAGGTGTGTTACAAGTGTCGTGAGGTACGTGCACAAAATCTGCAGTATTTCTTACCAGTTTCCAGATAAATCATTCATCCATTCAACTTTTCCTTCCTTAAATTTTTACGTGTTCTGCCTCTATTCCTCACTCAAAATTCTCCCATTTACATTCTCCTGTATGCTAAGATATATATATATATATATATATATATATATATATATATATATATATATATATATATATATATAAATATATAATATATATATATATATTAATATATAATATATATATATATATATTATGTATATATATATATATATATATATATATATATATATATATATATATATATATATATATATATATATATATATATTATGTATCGAGTTCTAATAATTCGTCAAGTTATCTGAATATAGTTAAGAGAACAACATAGGGCGATTGTTTTGGACAAACATTTCTTACTTCCGTACCACTATTACGCCAATGATGGATACCTGCCCTCAAGAAATTGTCGGAGTTTTGAACAATCGCAACACTAATTTCCTACTAATATGTCTTCGCCGCTGAAGAATTTCCGTCTGAATTTTAACAATTCGGATGAATGATATCCCTAATGTTATTCCTTCCACTCCCTCCCTAATAGGATATCATTATGCAAATCATATGGAAATGACCATCATTAAATTTGTAAGTGAGTGATGTAAACACGCCTCGAGCTATAGCATAAGGTGGGTGTGAGGAGGAGGAGGAGGAGGAGGAGGAGGGTGTTGAAGATAGGAGGAGGAGTTGGAGGAGGAGGAGGAGTTGGAGGAGGAGTTGGAGGAGGAGGAGGAGTTGGAGGAGGAGGAGGAGGAGGAGGAGGAGGAGGAGGAGCAGAAGGAGGAGGAGGAGGAGGAGGGTGTTGAAGATTGGAGGAGGAGGAGGAGGAGGAGGAGGAGGAGGAGGAGGCAAGGCAATGGCTTTATTGTAATGGGAAAGTCAAAGGAAGGAGGTGAAGACGTTGTTATTGAAGGGGGCGAGACGTGCGAAAGAAGGGGGCCAGTAAGGGGATGGGACCCCTACTATAAGGTTATTTTCCCATTAGGATATTTTTTTCCCGTTTTATTCTCTCCCCGTTTGTCAGGAGGAGAGTTAAAGTGGAGGATGACTGATAGCAGGAGAGCCGAGGGAGTTATAAGGGTGATTCATATCTCGAATTGGGGGATGTGTGAATTTTTTGGCCCGTATTTCCATAACTTTTTCCCTTTTTTTGTTGGCAGATATTCGACCTTTTTCAAGGAAAGAATTTTTTCTACTTTCTCATCTCCGCCTTGTATTATTCTTTTTTAAATTTGTATTTTGGTTTTAGTGTTAGTAGTAATTCGGCCTCTTGTAAGGGAAGAATTTTCTTTCTTTTGTCATCATCTTGGGTATCTGCAGTGCATGTACGAAAGGCCCTTGAATATTTGTTAAGGATAACACTTCGTAGGTAAAATGCCTTACGTGGAAAACTGAGAAACAAGGCACGATTTTCCGAATTTAAGAATATTCCTTTGGAATTAAAGCTTAACTTGTCGATGGCGAGAGGGACATGGCGTTACGAGTGACAACATCGTATTCGGGAAACAAGATCAGACTACTCTTTTCTGTATAGTCCTATTACGCAAGAGATAAAGTTCCCTTGCAATCGGCTTTACTAGAGGTTTTTCATCAGTTAAAATCCTAACAAATTAAATATTCTTTTTATTCTGCTTCGTTGCCAACGTTGAGCTTTGCGTGTCTTCCCAGATAAAGTACAGTGCTCGCGAGAGCTGAGGTTATATTGGCCGTTTGATGCGGATCTAATGAATACTTTGACGTTGTTTCTGAACTTTTTGACCTAAGTTAATGACATGGTGGTGTTGAGCAACAATTTACACCTCTAATTTCGGCCTTTTTCTTGCCACTGTCTTTCCTTTGTGTGAACGTTCAAGAACTCCGGCAGGATTCATTAGTGTTGAGATGGTTTTGACAGCGTAAAACTTTAGTAAGTATCTTGCAATTGTATATAGTAAGGAACGCCTACTGACAGGCATAGAAACCCAGACGGATCTGAACTACACAAGTCGGTATTTCGTAATGATGAAATGTGTTATTTTAAACATTTTCCGCCAACAGCAATCGACCTGCGTATTAAAGACTTTCAGCATTATACTACAGCAGTATAATGAGAAACTTACGGAAGCGGATCCAAGCCCTTTTGTTCGTGGCTATTAGCAATTGTCTGATCTCTAATTACCCTTCGCTTAATAGCGCCGCATTTTGCGCAATTCTGGGTAAAAGCAATACCTCGCTTGATCTTGCCTTCAAGAGCATGCAAACGTTTTCGGTTAATCCCTTGTCCTGGAAGCTGTAATCACTGAATAATTTCGGTTTGGATTTGCTCGGATGAATGAAAGAAGACTTGTAACTACACACACACACACAGACACGCACACACGCGCACACACATATATATTATATATTACGTATTATATATATATACATATATATATATATATATATATATATATATATATATATATATATATATATATATATATATATATATATATATATATATATATATATATATATATATATATATATATATATATATATATATATGCAGATTACCCATGTAAATTGAAACAGAGGATATAAATCCTGACCAGTTTTCCTGTGGTAATTTGCGCCTGAACAGAACGTATTCCTGTGATTCCAAAAAGTTAAGTATATCTTAGTTTAACCAGACCACTGAGCTGATTAACAGCTCTCCTAGGGCTGGCCCGAAGGATTAGATTTATTTTTACGTGGCTAAGAACCAATTGGTTACCTAGCAACGGGACCTACAGCTTATTGTGGAATCCGAACCACATTATAGCGAGAAATGAATTTCTGTCACCTGAAACAAATTCCTCTTGTTCTTCACTGGCCGGTCGGAGATTCCAAGTATATATATATATATATATATATATATATATATATATATATATATATATATATATATATATATATATATATATATATATATATATATATATAATATATATATATATATATATATATATATATATATATATATATATATATATATATATATATATAATATATATATATATATATATATATATATATATATATATATATATATATATATATATATATATATATATATATATATATATATATATATATATATTATTAATAAAGGAAGCTTGACACGTCATTGTAAAAGGCAACACTAATAAAAATTACATATTTTTTATTATATTCATTCTAATTATGTATCCAGGAAAAATAAGAACTGTAGGATTCATGTTACATACCAAATTAATACCTTTTAATATCCCATTGTATTCCACATCGAATATTACAAGCGAAGCGAAAAAGACGGGGCTTTAAAAATTATGATAAATTCTCCGCCATTGTGACCTGGTATTTTTGAACAAATTCCATTATCTTTCTCGGAATGAAAGAAAAATTAGATCTCTTCCGAGATGAAATGGGACCAAGAGGAATGTGGTAAATGAAACTGGAACGTCGAGAGAGAGAGAGAGAGAGAGAGAGAGAGAGAGAGAGAGAGAGAGAGAGAGAGAGAGAGAGAGAGAGAGAGACTTACATTAATTTAAAGGTCTCCAATGTTTTATCCGTCTTAAAATATAGTGACCAAAAACTTATTTATATTTAATAATAAATTAAATTCAATTATAAATATTCCAGTGGTATTAGTTATTTACTGAAATTACAAATAACTGTAATTTCATGGCATTTATATCTATAATTCTCCCCTTAAATAACAATCCCGAGAAGGGGTTGGTAAAAAGATGACATTTTCGTATTCAGTTTTTTTTTGGAGAGATTATCATTATTTTCTGGAGACTGAAATAAAAACCAGATATTTTTTCTTTCGATTTCGTCCATTTTACATTGTATTTCTGAGGTGTCATTAATTTCTGACCCTGAAAGATATTTGAAAAGAAAATATGCATGCCGTGAGATGAAAAAGAGAGGAATTGATATCGGAATTTGGCAATTGATATATATTATGATAATATATTTTTTTATATACCTTCAAATTTAAACTTAATTTCAGAGAAAAATTTAAATGGAAACTTCTTTGGTAGAATACTGAAAGCCAAAAAATGTCAGTTTAAATGTCAGCATGTAACATTAATTTAAGTACTTTTAGTTTTCCATAAAAGAACACTATTGTGCCGGCTTTGTCTGTCCGTCCGCACTTTATTCTATCCGCACATTTTCTGTCCGCACCTCTCCTGTCCGCCCTCAGATCTTAAAAACTATTGAGGGTAGAGGGCTGCAAATTGGTATGTTGATCATCTACCCTCCAATCATCAAATAAACCAAATTGCAGCCCTCTAGCTTCGTTTTTTTTTTTATTTTTTTTTAAGGTTAAAGTTAACCATAATCGTGCTTCTGGCAACGATATAAGCCAGGCCACCACCGTGCCGTGGTTAAAGTTTCATGGGCCCCCGCTCATAGAGCATCATATCGAGACCACTGAAAGATAGATCTATTTTCGGTGGCCTTGATTATATGCTATAACGGCTGTACAGAAAACTCGATTGCGCCGATGAAACAAAGGCGCGAATTTTGTACTTATCTTATTGGAGTCTCAACAGGTGAATGGCCTTTAAAATTAATTAGCCGTTTTTCGTTTTTCTTTTTAATTAAAGGTGACATAAACGTTGTATGGTTTTCTCGCCTAAATTATGACGATAATATAATCAAGGACAAACAGTTCTAGATAACATCCTTTTAAATGCATATCGTATATTTTTGTCTTGAAAAGTATTATACAATGTTCAGTCTATGTGTTTCTGTCCAAAGGTTAGAATCGCAATTTCCCGTTTACTATGAAAGGAGAGTACTTTATTTCCATATTGCAGGTACGACAAGGGTATCCCTGCGATACAAAATAAAAACAAAAAATTAAAAATTTTGTCTCTTAGAGGATTCATCAGCTCCCCTCTCATATACCACCGTTCTGTTGTATCTTGCCTATCTTTCGTGCGCTTAAATTAGCCAATAAGAGGTCGCGGCCATGGCGTACATGTGGCGATATATAAATGACTGACTGGTTTACTATATCTCGGCTTACTGTTCCTTCAGCGAGATTGTCCGATTCATTTGCAGGTCATTTGCCCGTCATTGGGTTTAGAATGGATTGATCTTTGGCTAGAGACATTACTGTTTTCTATAGTTACTTCGGGCAGCGCTAAAGTATTGTAATTATGTATACTTATATATGTATGTATATATATATATATATATATATATATATATATATATATATATATAATATATATATATATATATATATATATATATATATATATATATATATATATATATATATATATATATATATATATATATATATATATATATATATATATATATATATATATATATATATATATATGCACACACACATACACGTACAGATAAATATATATACAATATATATATATATATATATAGACATATATACATATATATATATATATATATATATATATATATATATATATATATATATATATATATATATATATATATATATATATATATATATATGTGTGTGTGTGTGTGTGTATGTATATATATATATATATATATATATATATATATATATATATATATATATATATATATATATACATATATATATAGTATATGTATACATTAGTTTATTTTGAAACACCCATGTAATATATTTCAAAAAGGAAAGGATACTTCCTTTTTATTACGAAATGCATATGGAAGACACTCAATATTCATGCTGACAAAGTAGTGGGAGACGTTTGGGGAAGAATTATAGAAGTAGGGAAGAATTGTAGATGTAGAGGTTATTTCAAGAGAGTTGAGAATGAGTGAGGGGGAAGTTTGGAATGGCTGACGTCTGCAGCAGTGGTTGATTGCTGCCCGCATTGGGATGTAAATCTTGCAGGCGGCTGAGAATGACATACGAGGTGAAGCGAGGTCGCTTGAGGAAGAGCTACTTAAGTTATGGAAGAGGGCGGTTGTCGGGGGAGGTTGAAAGTTGAATGTAGGAAATGGTTCTTCTCTCGCAGAGGTATTTTCATTCTCGGTTTGACGTGCAAGTTTATCTGTCAGTTTTGTTTTTTAAATAGCTGCACTTTTTTCTTTCGATGACTGTGATAGTTGTGACTCCAGTAAGACAAATACTGAGTCTACCGTTTATCGTTTTGTGTGTATGTATTACTGGGTAATTCACAATCGCACGAGTTTGTCTTACTTATTGGCAAATTCATATTTTACTTTAACTATTACGATTATTTTTAGGCAAATGAGTTATATTATACTCTTGTGGTCAAGTAAATCAGCTGCTGTTAAGATTTAAATTACGTATTATTGACCTTAAATATAAGCTTCCGAAGAGGAAAACTAGGTCATTTCAGCATTACTGTGAAAAGTTAGGGTTATAGTTTTCCATGGAAAAATTATATCTGACAGTTAATTTATTCAACCTCTACTGGATTTAAATAATGTATTCATGACCTTCAGCATAATATTCACCATTGAAAACAGTCGGACATAATCATACTGCTCTAATAAAAAAGAATAGCCATTAGATTTATTCATGGCTCCCCTGAGGCAGTTCCACCAAATTTTAGACACTTTGACATCTGACGTAAGAGTAACATTCGAAAGTCGAAGCTCATCTCGACAGCAGGTGACTATATTTCTCCACCAGTGGAGTCCTCTCCACTTATTAGCACCGCAATAAATTATCGTTGCTCTGAATAGAATCATCGCAGCTCAGGTCTTATCTGGAAGGGCCAACCAGATGCTTTATACATAGATGCAGTGATAGTTTGAAAAGTGAGTTTTTTTATGACTGGGGTAACTTTGTTAGCCTATGCACTCGTGGTAAATAAAACTGCGTATTGATGACCTTAACGACAAGTTTCTGCATAGAAAAACAACCAAAAAAAAAAAACACATATAATAAAAAAAAATGAAATAACGTTTGAATTTATTCTGTGGCACTCTGATGCAGTTCTAAATTTTAAAAGTTTAAATCTGAGGCACAATTAACATCAGAGACAACGCACATCTTCGCAGTACACAGACTCATCTTCCTCCACCAACTGATTCATTCGCTCCACTTATTAGCACCGCAATAAATTAAGGTTGCTCTGAATAAAATCATCGCAACTAAGGTCTTACCTGGAAGGGCCAACCAAATGCTTTATACAACCCTCCCTTCCTGAAAGCGGACAGTGCCAATTAACCCCAGATAAAAACCTCTTATTAGGAGAGTCCCTGACTAGCTGAAGAGGGGAAGCTGGGATTCACTGGCTAGAGAACAAAATATTCTCTCTATGTGATTTTCCGTTTAAGATAAGCTGGAAAGAGCGTCGCTAAATGTGTGGCGAGTAAGAACTAAATGTGAAAACGTTGTTGGACGAATGTCATGACGTCAGTGTTAAAATGTATCATTAACAGTGGAATTAGGAGACTTAGTCTAACACTGGAAACACATTTATGATGCTGCTAGAAAGAACAGGAAAGGTAATTAGACTTAATTCGGCTAGTTTAAATTTACGTCGGGTTTTTTTTTCGAAAGAAATAGGTACGAGGGAAAGAAAAGAGATTTAGATTTTTGCCATGTTGTGCAGATTCTTTTGTCTGTATTAGCTACTCGCGTTAGGGACGGTCTTTGAATGATGATACTGGGTAACTGGAGAGCCATTATCGCTTTGCTAAAGCCCTTCTTTTTTATTTTTTGCTGTAACAAACTTTAGTCTTCGTCCAGTTTGGTGAATGTTTTCGTTCGTGTAGTTATAATGAAAAGAAGACAATAAAGCACTTTATGCAGAGGTGCCGTTTTCCAGTCGAAAAAGATACTCGGAGAATACTCCTTCCCCCAACCATCATATTGGGTGTCATCTGGGTCCTAATTATCCTTAACTGGCAGCGGTAATATTAAGCTGAATAAAAGCTAAGGCTTTGCCAACGCTTCTCACAAATCCCTAATAAATGTCTCGTATGCATTCAGTTCTACAGTTCTAGAGGGGAAGATGAGAGGAGTCATATAGAGATGAGGTAATCCTCCGTACGTCTTTTATATTTATGTTGCAGAGGGTGGATAAAGATAAGTCGTGGAAATCTGCAAGCATCCCTTTCTAATTTTTGGTAAGTAACACGATAATGTATGTTGAATGCTTTATCCGGAACTCTAATTGATCTTTAGAACTATAATAAGTTAAAGATATTATTGTGGAAGTGAAATTTGTTATTTTAGGAATATTACCTAAGCTTTTTAATAAAAGGATATAGCTTGCCCTAAAATGCTGGATATTTTGACAGATGAGTGATTTGTACAGCGAGAGAGAGAGAGAGAGAGAGAGAGAGAGAGAGAGAGAGAGAGAGAGAGAGAGAGAGAGAGAGAATACAGGCACTTTGTCCCCATTCAGAAAGGAATTCGTAGTTAGCTTTTATCGTGATCAGGAAAGAAATCGTCTATTTGTCTTCTTTTATCGATCGCGTCGGAAAGAGCAACATTACTTCTCAATATTTCATTCTGATACGGAAGTTACTAACCCTACTTAAATGTTCATTTATTCTGGCGTACTAAAGGGCTGCGGAGAGACGAGTACCTTGGTAAATATTCTCTTTGAAACCTAAACAAATCATCGTTAAATATTCAATAATGTTTAGAAATATTCCCGAATTCCCTTTCATCCGGCGGCAAAGCCCCTGTTCTATAAATCTCTAATGGGAATTGTGAGTTAAAGCCCGTAAAGCAAGTAAAGCCACCTCGTAAGAGTAATTTGCATATTGATAAGGCCTCACTTAGGCCTGATTGACGGAAGATGGAGGAGCTAGAAGGATAAAAGAAAACGAGCAAAATATGCGCCGAAGTTTCTTCGGAGCAAGCGAGTTTTCTGTACATCCTATAATCAAGGCCACCGAGGATAGATTTATCTTTCGGGGGTCTCGGTATAATGCTGTATGAGCGGCGGCCTATGAAACTTTAGCCACGGCCTGGTGGTGGTCTGGCCCAGATGCATGATTGTAGCTAACTTAAGCTTAAATAAAATAAAAACTACTGAGGCTACAGGGCTGCAATTTGGCGTGTTTGATGATTGGAGGGTGGATGGTCAACATACCAATTTGCAGCCCTCTAGCCTCAGTAGTTTTTAAGATCTGAGAGCGGACAGAAAAAAGTGCCAGCAGACAGACAAACCCGGCATAATAGTTTTCTTTTCAGAAAACTAAAAAAAAGCGAATCGAAATTTTCAGAACTTTGTGAAAATGGGAAAATGTTGTGAAACTACTCTTGGGCTTTTAATCCGTAATTTTTTTTATTTTGAGAAATATGTTGCATTAAAACACGTAGATGCATATATTTACGTAATGGCCAGTTACCATACATTATACTTGCTTACAAAAGAAAAAAATAAGAGATTTTTTAGAAATGTGAATTGGATGTGAACTTTGTTTTTGGAGTTCAGTTTGAGTGAAAACAGACCCAGTGGCAGTTGTTACTTATGAAAAGTTACCAGGGTATTCTGAAATTTTTAAAAATTATATATTACTTTGAATTCTGCAAACTGAGTCTATTATCCTACGATTTCTTTATTTCATCCTTTGTCCACATTCACGACCTGTTAAGTCGTTATGAAACTAGAAACAGGCATTCAAAAGCGATTTCTGACATCGGAAAACGAAATCTTGAACAGGCCTGATTCTTGAAAACCGCTGTGGGCGTGTAACCTTTTCAGTTCATTTACTTGTCTTTTGCTGTACCTTTTCTTTTACTGTACCTCCTTTCCTATTCTCTTTCTTCCATCTTACTTTCCACCCTCTCCTAGCAATTGATTCATAGTTCCTCCTGTTACACCTTTCCAACCTTTTACCGTCAATTTCGGTTTCAGCGCTGAATGACCTCATGGGTCCCAGTGCTTGGCCTTTGGCCTAAATTCTATATTCAATTCAGTTCAATAGATCTTAGGCTTATCATCCAGTACAGGTGAGCATGTCATGTCAGGTCACCTTCGTTTGGAATTTAGTTTACAATATCTTCTTCTTAACCCTTGCCATCTGCTTATGAGAGATCAGAATTTTTTTTTTTTTGTATGAGATTTTTGCGGAGGTTTATCGAATTTGCGGCCAAAGTTACGCTATACGTATTTCCGGTTTATGGCATCCGATGAAAAAGTTGCATCGTCAACTCTCTGTTTCTTTTAAGGTATATGTTTTCAGGCAAAAGTTCCACCATACTTTAGCTGGAAATAGCATTTGTTAGCCTTCTTTGAAAAATGGAGCTCAGAGAAATATGTGTAAGGCTCTCTCTCTCTCTCTCTCTCTCTCTCTCTCTCTCTCTCTCTCTCTCTCTCTCTCTCTCTCAGTCGCTTCCACGGTAGCGCGGTGTTAGCGCGTCCAGACCCCAACTAGGCGACCGTGCTCGATTGTGAATTAGGTATCTGGTTATTAGTCGAATGTTTTGAGTTTATCTTGGGTTGAGAGAGAGAAAAGAGAGAGGGGAGAGATAAAACCGATAAACCATCAAAACTGGTGGACCTCGACGAGGTAATCACAGTAGTGGGATGAAATCCTTAATATTCTCTCTCTCTCTCTCTCTCTCTCTCTCTCTCTCTCTCTCTCTCTCTCTCTCTTTGAAGAGTAACAGGTACGAAAAACGAGGGTTTCACCAAATTCCTCTGTATATATATATATATAAGCCAGTCAACCAGTCAGTTGGAAGTAATTCTGGAAGCACGCCACTCCTCTCAAACAATCACTCCCCGTTGTGGGGCTAGTGCCGTCACTGTACTTCATGCGGTGCACTGTAGGCATTACTTAAGGTTCTTTGCAGCGTGCCTTCGTCCCTTAGCTGCAACCCCTTTCGTTCCTTTGACTGTAATTCCATTCACATTCTTTCTCCCATCTTACTTTCCACCCTCTCCTAACAATTGATTTCTAGTGCAGCTGCAAGGCTTTCCCCCTGTTACACCTTTCAACCCTTTTGCTGTCAATTTACGTTTCAGCGCAGAATGACCTTATAGGGCCCAGCGCTTGGCCTTTGGCCTAAATTCCACATTCAGTTCTAACAATTACTGCGTTGGGAAGGTCACTGAAACGTGTGAAATCTTGTCGCCGATGACAGATGTGCGAATTGATTTTATATTGTTTTTTTTTTGTCATAATTCGCCTCTCTTACAAGTCAATATTGGTCAATAATTGGCCAATGTTCATATTTCGGTGGATTTAAACAGCGTTTTTACAGCAAAATTTCATTCTTAGAAAGAGCCGGTTACTAAAACATGGTGTTGTGAATCCGTAGAATTCAGTAGTTCTAACCAAGGCCAAGAGAGAGAAGGCCTACCCAAATGGGTGGAGTCGCCTCCCACCTTGGGTAACTATGTAGGCGATGACGTATCTTCGAGGTACCTGCTCATACGGCAATTCACCTACTGACGCAATAAGGAGGTAAACAAAACTCCGCCTACATGGGGGAAGAAGTGAGCAGCCCTCCTCTTTCTCTTGACCATGGTTCTAAGTTGTGTCACTTCTTGGACGTCATCGTTTTCTTCAGTTTTTCTGTCGACATGTTTCGTCCAGCCCGTTGGTCGTCTTCTGGACGGTTAAGATGAATCTGGAGACACGGGGCGCGTGTGGAGGTATTTATAGGACGTCTTAGGCAAGTGTCGAATTCTCGTTGGCTGCTGGGCGAGGATTGTCTCCTTGGGCGGAGTCTTCTCTCGCGCAATGATGGTTGTGTGCGCTCTTGCTTGCGAATTCATACACATATTTTTGGGGGTTGTGTGTGTGTGTGTATATATATATACATATATATAAAAACATATATAATATATATTTATATATATATATAAATATATACAATATATATATATATATATATATATATATATATATATATATATATATATATATATATATATATATATATATATATATATATATATATATATATATATATATATATATATATATATATATATGCGTACGTTTTCGTGTGTGAGCGAACTTTGGCGTTTCTTATACAAGCAGTAACTACTAAATCAAAAACTGAAAGCTACTTCCCACAACTTGCTTCGTGGAGGTGTAGATCTTTAAGCTTGTTGACTTATTAGCCTAAATAACTAATAATAAAGAACTAATTTCATTCATTAGGATGAAACACTTTAGTCCTTTTTAAGGTTTATGATCTACGCTCTTTATAAAAGTTTGAATTTTATATTTAAGCTGACTTGTATCTTTGTGACAAGATGAGAAAGTGAGTTCGAAACAAGAGCAATTATATGGAAACATCATTTATTTAAGCGAAGAAGTTCAAACATATTTCATATCACACGCATCTCAATCTCTTTTTCAAAGGTGCTTTCATAAGAAAGGTAGTTTTAGTTTTCTGCAAAAGAAAACTATTGTGCCGGCTTTGTCTGTACGTCCGCACTTTTTCTGTCCGCCCTCAGATCTTAAAAACTACTGAGGCTAGTGGGCTGCAAATTGGTATGTTGATCATCCACCCTCTAATCATCAAACATAACAAATTGCAGCTCTCTAGCCTCAGTAATTTTTTTTTAAATTAAGGTTAAAGTTAGCCATAATCGTGCGTCTGGCAACTATATAGGATAGGCCACCACCGGGCCGTAGTTAAAGTTTCATGTGCCGCGGCTCATACAGCATTATACCGAGACCACCGAAAGACAGATCTATTTTCGGTGGCCTTGATTATACGATGTACAGAAAACTCGATTGCGCCGAAGATACTTCGGCGCATGTTTTACTTGTTTTAAATTGTTTCTATGACGTGTCTCACTTCCAAGTAATTGTAAGGGCGTATCCACATTACAGTAAATCATATCATAAACAAAGCGGTAATATATCTCTTGCATATCACAAACAGGTTTAAAACAAGTCAACGACCGTATGCGAAGAAATTACCTTTGTCCAAGACTGGATGATAGTAAGGAAACACGGGTCAAAGTCATCAACCTGTGTTCAACTTTTTGCGATGTCTGCGCGATCAGCTGCCGACATGTGTTTATGCCATGTTTTAATGTTTCATTTTTGCGGTAACCATCGCTGATCACGGCTTAAAAGGTCCGGTTATTAATGAAGTAATCACATTTTACACAACCGCAGGCGGGGACAGAATATCATCGAAACTTTTCCAAAGAAATTTTCATGCGTGTTCTCTATAGTACTTGATGAATATGTGGATTAAGCCATGATTTTTACGTATTTCATTTCGAATCTGCGAGCGTGTGTAATTGAGTTACGGCAAAATGTCACCCGGTCCATTCTCAACAAAGCATGGCATCATATGTATATTCCGAAAATACAATACGCCATAATTTGGGCGACAATTCCTAAAACGGCGGACGGCAAATCTGCGGAACAGTTCGCCAGCTGTGTTGATTTTTTTTTTTTTTTTTTTTTTTTTAGTGAAAACATAAGTTGTAACTCTGATTTCTTTTCACATTTAGTTTTATTCCATGAGAGCTTTGTTCATTGTTTTACATGCGTCACCGTTCAGAGTGAAAAGTATTTTACATTTCTGTCTAAGTACAAGTTTCTGTAGTTTCTGTAGAAGGACGTTTTAGTATATTCGAAGGTGAGTCCGAGAAAGGCAGTATGTGCTAAGGTTCCTCCATAATATGTCGTACCCTATTAGTGGTTATGCTCTCTCCTTCAATTATCCTTCTCTTTTAATAATTTCAGACCCCTATTGATGTTGATGACCTTTATTTTGAAATATACGCATGCACAAACACACACACATACATACATACATACATACATACATACACGTATATATATATATATATACAAACATATATAATATATATATATATATATATATATATATATATATAATATAATATATATATATATATACATATATAATATATATATATATATATATATATATATATATATATATATATATATATATATATATAATATATATAATATATATAATATATATATATATATATATATATATATATATATATATATATATATATATATATATATATATATATATATATATATATATATATATATATATATATATATATATTACACATAATGAGAATAGTATACACGACATCTGCGTATATCTGATGTCAAAATATGGTATCATAATTGTTATTTATAGTACCCAGCTAACGTAGTCACCTAACTTCGTTCAAGCTGTGTCAGTGACCTGGCATATCAATGTTCATTTTTAGACGGAGATGTGTACCTGGAAATACTTTGAAAGACATCTCTGGAAGGCAAATGAGCGTCATTATACTGTAACCTAATGTTTGACAAACATTAAACGGCAATTATATTGTTGGTAGAGTTCTGTAGCGAGAATTGGCTATCATTGTTCAGTACAATTGCAGTGATGAATTAAGTGTAATAAATCACATGGAATATTTTTTTTTTTGCCTGAGGGCTTTAATTATTGTTCACTATTTTACAAGAGTTAATGCACAGGGCTCAGTGTAGGAAGCTTTCTTGCTTAACAAATGATATTTCATTCAGATAAAAGAAAGTAGTTATTCCTTTCAAATGGGTGAAAAGAAATAGACTCCATTCAAATATACGAAAATATAGATTCCGTTCGAATATATGAAAATAGATATTCGATTCAAATATGTGAAATTAAATATTCCATTCAAATATATGAACATAGATATTCCATTCAAATTTATAGGAATAGACATTCCATTCAAATATATGGAAATAGATACTCCATTGAATTATATAAAAATAGATACTCCATTTAAATATATGAAAATAGATATTCCACTCAAATATATGAAAACAGATATTCCATTCAAATATATGGAGGTTGATATTCCATTCAAATATATGGAAACAGATATTCCATTCAAATATACGAAAATAGATATGCCATTCAAATATGCGAAAATGGATATTGCATTCAAATAAATGGAAACAGATATTCCATTCAAATTTATAGAAGCAGATATTCATTCAAATATATGGAAATAGATATTCCATATGGAAATAGATATTACATTCAAATATATGAAAGTAGACATTCCATTCAAATATATGGAAATAGATATTCCATTCAAATATACAAAAATATCTTTCATTCATGTATGTGGAAATGGATATTACATTCAAACATATAGAAATAGATATGCCATTCAAATATATGGAAATAGTTATTCCACTCAAATATATAAAAATAGATATTCCATTCAAATATACAAAAATATATTCGAATATATGAAAATAGATATTCCATTTAAATATATGAAAATAGATACTCCATTCAAATATATGGAAATAGATATTCCATTCAGATATATGGAAATAGATATTCCATTCAATTATATGGAAATAGATATTCCATTCAAATATATGGAATAGACATTCCATTCAAATATATGGAAATAGATATTCCGTTCAAATATATGGAGATAGATATTCCATTCAAATATGCGAAAATTGATATTCCGTTCAAATATACGAAAATAGATATTCCATTCAAATATATGGAAATAGATATTCCATTCAAATATATGAAAGTAGGTATGCCATTCCAATATATTTAAATAGATATTACACTGAAATATATGGCAATATATATTCCATTGAAATATATGAAAACAGATATTCCATTCTAATATATGGGAATATAGATTCCATTCAAATATATGAAAATATTCATTCCATTAAATATATGAAAATAGAAATTCCATTCGAATATGTGAAAATCGATAATCCATTCAAATAGGTGGAAATATATATTCCATTCAAATATATGAAAATAGTTATTCCATTCAAATATATGAAAGTAGATATTCCATTCAAATATGTGGAAATACGTATTCCATAAAAAGTATATGAAAATAGATATTCCATTAAAGTATATGAAAATAGATATTCCATTCAAATATTTGAAAATGGATATTACATTCAAATATATGGAAATATATATTCCATTCAAATATTCGAAAATAGTTATGCCATTCAAATATATGAAAGTAGATATTCCATTCAAATATGTGGAAATACGTATTCCGTAAAAAATATATGAAAATACATATTCCATTCAAGTATATGAATATAGATATTCCATTCAAATATATGAAAATGGATATTGCATTCAGATGTATGGAAATATATATTCTATTCAAGTTTATGAAAATAGTTATCCCATTCAAATATATGAACGTAGATATTCCAGTCAAATATGTGGAAATACATATTCCATAGAAACGTATATGAAAATAGATATTCCATTCAAATATATGAAAATGGATATTACAATCAAATATGTGGAAATATATATTCCATTCAGAAATATGAAAATAGTTATCCCATTCAAATATATGAAAGTAGACATTCATTGTAAATGTTATTACAAGCACTTTTTTAGATTAACAGTTTTACCGTTGACTAAGCATTATTCTTTAGGTAAAGAATTTTATATCATAATTTTTATAAGCTAATGATAATATTTGATAAAAAAAAAAGAAATTAGATGTTAACGTAACATTCTTATATAAGTAGTGAAGTCAATGATAACCACGAGTAATATTGTTCACTATTTCAGCAACTTCACAGTTAAAATTGTAGTTAATAAATAAGGGGAATCATCATAACTACTAGTTGATGGCGCGCGCTACGCTGCGCCGGAACTCGGCGCTGCCCGGCATGTCTCCCCTACCCTCCCGATCCCGCACTTACCCCGCCCCCACCCGGGATGGACAAACAGGTTTCCAGGAGGAGGGTGAATCTGTCATATCTCCCCTACCCTCCCGATCCCATACCTACCCCACCCCACCCGGGACGGACAAACAGGTTTGCAGGAGGAGGGTGGATCTGTCATGTCTCCCTTACCCTCCCGATCCCATACCTACCCCACCCCACCCCACCCGGGACGGACAAACAGGTTTGCAGGAGGAGGGTGGATGTGTCATGTCTCCCCTACCTTCCCGATCCCATACCTACCCGGCCCCACCCCGGGGCGGACAAACAAGAAAAATCCACTCGGATTTTATTATTATAGACAGAGATAATAAGCAATGTTGTGCTATTACTGGATTGTGTTTTTTTATATCAATCAAAAGACAACTCAGATAAAATATAGATTGCACATTTGAGAGTTTTTTTTTTTAAATGAACGATGTCTCCAAAGATAAGCATCTAATTCGCCGTATCTCTTAACGTGGGTGCATATAATTACTTTAATGGTCCTGGATTTTAATTAAACAGAGAGCCTAGGCATATCCATGTCATTACATAATGATTTATGTCTTCGTGTTATAAGTGTGCAATTAATTTCCAGGTCTGACGAGTTACTTTGTCTTTATGTCCGTCCGTTTGTCGTTTCCTAACGTACCCTATATATATATATATATATATATATATATATATATATATATATATATATATATATATATATATATATATATATATATATATATATATATGTGTGTGTGTGTGTGTGTGTGTGTGTGTGTGTGTGTGTGTGTTTGTACGAAGTTTTGCCACTTAAACACTCATGTCAATATCAACTGATATCTTTCTTAATACAAAATAATTCTTTGTATCTGTTTATCTCTTGAAATGTAGATTTAAAGTAATTTGAAAATCTTTTATTCACATTGCCTTTGATTTGTTACGCATTAATGCTCCGCAAGTACCTCTCTCTCTCTCTCTCTCTCTCTCTCTCTCTCTTCAAGAGGGAGCCAAAATAATTTCAAAATCATTTAATGATATTCGTTATTGATTTATTGAGCATTAATGTCCCCTGCATCTCTCTCTCTCTCTATCTCTCTCTCTCTCTCTCTCTCTCTCTC